>NW_025899825.1:0-61999 GCF_022539505.1 Lolium rigidum
GTTATCTCGTGAATCGGCTCGAAGAGCCGATCCACCCATGATTCGGACGAGGTGTCCGAATATATGGTGGTCCTGCTTGATCAAGGTAAAGCTAAAGAGATCTACGACGATTTAGGGTTTTCACCGCATAATCGGATCATCCTACTCAGTGTTCGGGCCTCGCGCTCGTGCACGGTGACCGTAAGCCGATCCTAGACGGAGGCCTAAAAACCAACACGAGGTTGATCCCCGGAACATCCGTTCTAGGACTAGCAAACGCCACCCTACACGCCGATGGATCCTCCGACCCCTTGTAAGGCCTAACTATTGCAGATATTAAACTAATCCTTGTAGAACAAGGAGCAATCGTAACGGATCAGATCTACTAAACTATGATCAAGCGGGGTGCCGCCCCTACGCCTAAGATAGGCGTAAGGGCGGCTAGACATGCAAGGGTTGCACTACGAGAGCATGCAGCATGAAGAACGATGCTAACCCTAACATGTCTAAGATAACTGTAATATCCCAGGTATTGGGGTTACAAAAATAGAGAAAACAGATGTGTGCATTGCATTCATGCATAGAAAATCCGGGGAATTTTCGCGCATTTGTTTAAAACCTCCAAAGGGATCGAGGTTTCTCTTACATGATGGAATTGAGTTAGTCTTCGATGTGGGTGAGACAAATTTCGACATGACCTTTGTTGAACTAATTTCTTTTTGGGGAACACAATTTGAATTCAATTCAAACATGAGCGATAAGAATTCAAATTGAAATTGGAATTGGAATTCATATTCCAAACAAGAACTTTCTAATAACAATTCCAAGCAATATTTGAATCGGGAATCAAGACAATGATTATAAAGAATAAGGAATTTAAGAATAGAGAAATTACAACTTTATTAATATTAACACAATAATACAAAGTAAATATAAAAAAATAAATGAGAATCAAATATTAAAAATAACAATTCACATAAGAATTATTACAACACATATTGAAATATTACAAGTTACACAAGAAGTATGAGATTGCAAAATGGAACTAAAAGAATTCCTAAACTAAATCTTCTTAGCATTTCTTGTTCTTCTTTCCCCGCAAAAGAAACAACAAAGACAAAAGGAAAGTAAATTGTGTTATGGTTAAAATGTCGCCATCATCAAGGATGAGGCATTTTGTTATTGGAACTCAACTTTAGGACATTAGACACCTGTCCCAATATTCGAATGCGATTAGAAGGAATTGTTTATCTTAGGCAACAAATGGGACTTCGGAACCAATTAGGATCATTAGGAAACCATCAGCAAGTAGGCAACAAAAAGATATTGGGCCACAAAATCTGATCCATTTGAATAGGCAACAAAAGCAATAAATTGTTTTCCCTCTAATCTAGTTAAGTTCCTATTTAAACCAAACCCACAAATGCATCTAAATGAACCATGTCTGACATGGATGAGTCAGCATGATCCTAAGCTCAACTCCGAGTAATTTCCACTTGGCAGTACTCCAAAAGTAAAGCCCAAATTGGGAGATAAGAGCAACCTGACGTTGCTTGCTCAAGGAGGAAGAGAAAAGAAGGTTGTTCACTTGCACATGGAGAGTAAGTTACCTACCAAGCAGCACAGTCACCACATGCAGCAATGTGCTGTCAAGCCCACATGTACGCCCAGCAAGTATATAAGCAACAGTATCAAATCTTCCAACACACCAACACAGCCAGCCGCAGCAGCAGCTCATGGGAGTAGTCATTTCTATCACATACCAGCAAGAACACCTCATGATCCACTAGAACAACACACTAGATAAACCACTAAAATCAACAGCTAGATTTTAGGAGGAAGCAGAAGCAGCGGGGAGGTGGAGGATAACCCCAAGGAGGAGAAGAACACCAGGACCAGCAGAAAAACCAGACCAACATCGAGCAAAGCTACAGAGTTGGAGAAGGAGAGAGGTATACCAAAATCAGAGAGCATATTATTTGGATCCATTCCTAAATAGCATCATATCATCCAAATAAAATAGTTTATCAAACATAAACTGTTTGTGATGATTTTAACATCATTTGATCATAGTATGATCCAAGCCAGATAAATCACTCCACAGAACTGCCAGCAACACCAATCATGCTAAATGTATATTTCTTCTGTGCACACTCCCAGGAGGTACCACAGAGTGGGTTTAAGCAGATGGCACATGGGCAAATTTTGCAAGTAATATAATAGGCATGGACCAAATTATAAATCATCGGTTTAAGTTGTGAGAAGTAATTCTCTCAGCTCCGAATAGAAGTGCTATTCACTATCATCACGAGAGAATTTTAAAGACCACAAATACTATCTGTTCATATCATCAATTATGCCTCAGCCTTTTGCATCATAGGCCGGGCCAAAGAATCAAGCTATATCTGTTCTTATCAGATTAATTATAAGCAAGCCATCAACATAACCACAAGATCTGATCATGTATGCACATGATCCAGTAAGCAGTTCCATCCATCAGAGGCTATAAGCATACAAGCTAACACAAGCAAGCCATCAAGTAAATTGCCTAACAAAGCATCAAGTAAATATAGAATGCATCCTTTCAGTAAAAGCAACATAACCAGATCATGTATGCCTGGGATGATAAAACAATTCCAAACAGGGGCATCACAAGAATATAGCAGCCAAGTAGGGCAATTACATGTTCATCAACAGATTGTAAAGGTTACATGGTGTCCAGGAATTATTCTTAGGCCAATCAAGTAATTTCAATAGCAGTAGTGCTTCAACCAGAATTTAGTGCCACCCAAAAATCAATTAGAATTATACAGATTGCTTAAGCCGAAAACAAATAGACATATATTACTTGTCCGGTTGAAGCGGATATATATGAGCTTTGATGTCCCGAATGATCAGCTAGACCAACATTTAGCATTGTGCAAATATAATTAATCACTTGACCCAAGTTTGAATAGCTCCAACCAAACTCACAAGACACTCGGATTATCTAACAGTAGATCACATAATGATCATCATTGACATAAATCAACCAGTTCAAACGCCCGCAAATTCATGACCACCAAATTTATAGCTATAGAGAATACAGAGAGAGAGAGGAGGGGTATAGCTCACAGTGAGTTCAATCGAGAGTTGCAGCAGTAGAAGAAGTTGACGCCGGGGTTGCGTCGCGGCACCGTCCCACCGGCGTCGAGGTCGAGGATGAAGTAGTCGCAACAGCACAACACGGCGCCATGAACAGCACACCAAATCACCGGACACCACCGAGATGACGAGCTCGAGCTGAGGCTCGTGGTCGACGAGGAGGCGGGGTCGCCAATGGGGAGCAGCAGCGGCTTGCAAGCATCACACCGGCGAACCTAGGGTTCGGCCGAGCGCGCGTGGAGGCGCTTGGGTCGTGGCGGCGGCGCGTATATGGTGGATCCCCGCCGGTCAGACAGCAGAGGTGCCGAAGGCAGCCATCAACGGCCAGGAGGAGATGGCGGCGGAGCCACTCCAGGAAGCGTTGGGCGTGAGCAGGAGCAGAGCGGCGCTCGCGCCTAGGGCGGCATCGAGGCGGTGGGTGTGGGTGAAGCCTCACCGGACAGCGGCAGCGACCAGCGGCGGCGCGGGGGTTGGCCGGCGACGGCCAAACCGACCAGCGGCCGCTAGGGCTTCCAGGTTTGGGGGCGGACGAGGTAGAGATGGAAAATCAAATCAATCTGGACAGAGAGGTAGAGCACGGCGAGGCGGTCCAGAACCCCACCACGCCGGCGTCGGGGAGGACCGGAATCGGACAGGAGCGGGAGGCGGCACGGCGGAGGGCATGGAGTCACGGCAGAGTGTTTGGGCGCGTGTGAGGTTGGGGAAACGATAGAGAGAAGAAGCGTATGCGCGTAAAGAGCAGGCCGCGTGAGGTCGTGAGTGCCGTGTCGCGAGTGCACTTTTGGGCTGAATCCAAACTGATTAGTGTGTCGTCGTCCGTAACTCTGTATATACGTGCGTATGTGCAATTGAAGCACTAGTTCTAGCCAAACTAACTAGCTTATACGTATACGTGTAGTACTAATGCACTATTGACTCACTAGCTCTAGCCAAATCTTTCATTAGAAATAAAAAAATAAAATCACAAATTGAATTCTAAAATGTTTGAAAGATTATTGCAACCTTAATTAAGTAATAAATATTATTAGAGTTTTTCTTAAACATAAGTTAATAAATAAAACTTATTATTTGATTTCTTTTAATTAATAACAGAACATATGAAACTTCTAGAAAATATAGAATGTGAATATTTTCTTTACTTAAAATAGTTAATTTAATCCAACATAATTTAGTACCTTTTTGTAAATTCCTAAAACCTTGAAAATAAAGTCCTGAAACCTAAGTATGATATAAAAGTGTTATAACCTTATTTTCTTAAAAAAAAACAATATTATGAGCTTGAACTCACATATAAAACCAAATAATTCCAATCACACTTAAACCACATGAGTGGCACATCCTTAATTCCAAACAAGTTGTTTGATATGCTATGCATGACTATGTTTGAAAGTTGCACATAGAATCTTTATGATAGGACCTTAACTAAAAGATCATAGCTAGAGTTAGGTGTTAATTTTCTTGTTTAGATAAACATTCATCATAAATTCAAAGTTAACCCCTATACCTAATTAAACTAGTCATACCTTGTTACTAAAATCATCTAATGGGGGATTAATAGGAGCATGATACTTAAACAAGTGACCTATAAACACCATCATTAATACCACACCATTGGAATCAATCTTAACCCACGACTTGGTAGAACCATAGTGATCAACCACAATACCAATCTTGTATAGTAACCCACTCCACATGCTCCTACTCAACTCGAACTCTATTTGAGGTTAATGAATCACTTATTTTAGGAAACCATTGTTGATTGCTTAGTGAGACAAATAGGATGGTATAGTAAACCCTAATGGTTAACCCATGGAATCACCTTGATAATCATCCTTTGATATGATACTCTATGATCAACCATAGTAGTAACTATGCGTAGTAATTTAATTTATTGTCCATGTTTAGCTAACACATGCCAATACTTGTTGTATATAGACCCATCCTACTTAGTAACCAATCAGTTCCTAGTTAGTGAATTAAATTAACCTAATAGTGAATCTTAGTAAATCCTAGAAACACATAGCTCCTACTTGTAGTAGTTCTTCTTTATGAAAATATGTTCTTCAAAAGTTATTCTTTTGAAGTAATCATCAATCATGTCCTGTAGAACTTAAAACTAGCAACTAATCTTTACATGTTATGCAACCATTATTCCTTTGTGTGTATGATTGTACGATGATTATATCACTTGTTTATGATGCTAAGATAACCAAACCCTAATAATAACCTTGTTTGTGAAACACTCTAAAAGTGCAACACACCTTGAACTAATCATTACCACTCACTAATCCTAAATCATCGGGATTAGGTCACGCTTAGAATGATCGCATCTCATATTTATGCATTATTGCATCCTTGCCAATCTTTAAACATCGTCCTTACCGGACGATGATGCTATTTCAGAATTTGGAGTTATTGCGTATTGAAGACCTTGCCTGCATAATCTTGCAATCAAGAAAGGCAAGTTCATCGCTTGCTCATGTCATTTGAGTATTTCTATCAAATTACTTGCAAAGTATTATGGTTATCACTATTGCATAAAAATCAAAACCACTACTTTCATAACTATGAATATGACTAAGTGGTGGGCAATGGAACCATGGATTGTGTTGATATGGTGGAGGTTCCATTGCACGGGTTTATATCCATCTAGGATTAAACAACAAATGTCGCCAATGATTCTTGTGCCGTAATACCCGTGTTAACCATAAGATCCGGAGTGGGACGGAATAGTCAATTGTATTTCCACCTCTTGTACATCAACGGATGCGCTTTACCGTAGACCCTTGATCCAAGAGAGGACAAGTGGTACCCTTGATCCAAGAGAGGACAAGTGGTAGGGTGGGGGTCCCGATGAAGTCCCCACGGTAATTGCGGTCTATGATGGGTTGCAGCTGCCGGCGAAGGAGTTCATGGTAGAGACCCGAACCGTTGTCGTGGTCGGGGGCCGTCCTTAATTGGTATAAGAGCACCGGCGAGGACCCGGGGTCGGAGTTTGCATCAACGGGTGGGTGTATGAGGTAGCGGAGGAATATGATTGGCTATGACCTTATACCGGGCCTCACACCAAAGGAAGTGTGGACGAGAACTATAGACTCGGTTGGCATCAAGGTTAAGATCTCTTATGGGTAAAGCAACACACCTCTCGCAGAGTGTAATGAATCGTGACTCGTCACTCCCCGTTCCGGGATATGGAACTGCGAACGCGGCCGGAAAGGAGCTCCATGAAGTTCTAGTAAACCGGTGAAGGCCGACGGACATAGTTCTTCTGAATAAAAGCAACCTTTTGAAGAAATGGTTATGAAAACCTGCATTGGTATTAGACTTTCTGGTCTAATGCCATAGCTAGTGCATTAAACACCTCTTTCCTATAATGAACTTGTTGAGTACGCTCGTACTCATCCCACTCTTAAATCCCTGCTTAGATATGGAGGCATCGAAGGAGGATCTACCATGCAACTCGAAGACCGAGGAGTCTACGAATACTTCAAGGGGACAGGAACCTGCCGGAAGGGTCAAACACTACAACTACCATGGAGAAACCCTAAATTAAGTAGTAGAAGGGAACTATCTTCCTAAACCTAGCTCCTATTTAGCTAGAATCTAGTCATAGCCTCTTTAGCTAGTCAAATACTCTTTAAATAGAGTCCGTGATAAGATTAGATCACGAGTCGTTCTTCCGGAGTTTATTTGCAGCTTTACCTCATTGTAAAGTAGGAGGCTGTGTGGATCTTTTGTAAAGAGTCCGTGTTGTAATTCTATAGACATGCCTTGGACCCGCATATGTTTCGTTGTACCACTTTGAGCGATATAATACGAGTGGAACGGTGTTTCATTGGTGTTATATCAGACTTGCATACTACACCATGCAGTGGTATGCAGGGTCACCACAGTTGGTATCAGAGCAAATGCTTTGACCCTAGGATTAAAACCCTTTAAAGGAGACCTATAGGATTGGTAGTGTCTATAGGAAATCGTCCTAGGTAAACCAAATACTTCTTATGACTTGAGATGGATATTCACTTGAGAATAATCCCGACACACTTAAGTCAATGTTTCTTCCTTAAGTTAGTTAGCTAAATATAGAGCACACCATTAAGTCCCTAAAACAATAGATGAGTAGATCCCAGTTGGTATACAATACATGGTAGTCCAAAGAGAGGATACAACCATAAGGAAGATATCCTATTGGAAGATGTGTACCAACACAGGTTATGGTTAAGTATGAGTTATCCAAAACTGTAATAGAAGTTATATCAAGTGATGAAGTTAATTAAGATATCCTAATAGAAGATGTAGACCCAGATAAGTAATGAGTAAGTAAAATTATCTAGACATGTGAAACCACTGATAGTAAGTGATAAAAACAAGTGATATGAGGTAGTAGAGACCATGATGAGTCAATCATGGGAAATAAGGAAGAGTGATAGGAATAATATATGTCTACCTACATGGTAGAGTTGCTAATCATATATGATTCACTTGAGAGTCATTATGTGATGAAGTAGAACATCTAAAGTATTTAGGAGGAGTACAATAAGAAGCCAAGTGCTAAACAAATAGTGCAAGAATTGTGTTCCAAAACAATAAGAAGTGTGCCAAGCACACCATGACCATAGTCTTACAATAGAAACACATGTAAGTATAGGAGCTATAGTCCAATAGTTATGTGTTTAGAATAACTATGTTAGAATCTAGATATACCATATGAAGGAGTCCCCAACATAATGAAAGCTGAGTTAGTAATTCTAAAGAAAATTAGGTTAACCTTAACTATCCTAGACCACCTTGTTTCAAGTTATCTTATTGTAATTGTGCAATTAAGGTAAAGGTTGAGACAAATAGTAGACTTCCATATATTCGTGCTAAGTATCACGATACAAACCTATCTTATGTGGTGTTATATACTACACATCTCAGCCTGATGTTTAGAGATGTCTTACTCAACTATCATTATTCAGGCTTATGATGGTGTGTATTATAAGCACAAAGCTGAATCTTCTTGGATTTTTATTGGATTTTCATTGGATTTTCATTGATTGACTAGATCTCGTGCATAAAGTTTGACCTTGGTGTGCAAATGCATGTTGCATCATTGAGTTCTTTCTTGATGTTACAGGTCTAGAGGGTAAATGGGATCGCGTGAGGGAGAGACGAGTTACCAACCAACTGAGGAAATAGTAACGACTCATGAAGAGAGGGAGGCAAAAGAAGGTCGGGAAAGAGAAGCTAAGCGGATGGAAGAGGCATTATCCGCCACTAGATCGTCAACATCAACCCCTGTCCTGCTTGAGCAAGAATTCTTTGAGTACATGGAAAGGATGGTTGAGGATAGAGCAGCAAACTTAGCACAACAAAATGAGTTTTTCAGTCGTTTGATACGTGAGAATAATGGAGGTATCGAAATGGAGGGCCAAAAGGAGTGAGTCTTACGGAATTCCTACAAACCAATCCATCGACTTTTGCTACCGCACCAGAACCTATGGATGCGGATGATTGGTTGAGGGACACTGAGCGGAAATTAAAGACAGTTCGGTGTAATGATGAAGAGAAGGTTAGATATGCCACCTATCTACTATCAGGACTAGCAGCGTCATGGTGGGATAACGTGACTCTAATTCAACCTACGGAACATGTTTTCACGTGGGACGAGTTTAAGAAGAAGTTCCGAGAAGCCCAGGTTCCTGAAAGTATCATGGAACTAAAGAGAAGAGAGTTCGAGACCTTGAAGCAGAATGACTTGTCGGTATGGAAATATCTAGTAGAGTTTGATCGTTTATCACGTTATGCAGCAGAGGATGTGAACACAGAGGAGAAAAGGATAAAAAGGTTCTTAAAAGGGATGAATCCATTCCTGAAAATGCAGTTGAATTTAACCAAATGCACAAGGTTCCACGAGCTAGTGGATACTGCAATTACTTTGGAGAATGATTATGAAGAAGTGCAGAATGAAAGAAAACGGAAGGCAAGGTTGGAACCACAACCAATTAAGATACAACAAACTCATTCGAGAGATGAATTTCCAAACTAGAGATGAGACAATCACACCGTTTTATAATCAAGTTCGATGCCATAACTGTGCAAGAAAAGGTCACTATGCCAAGGATTGCACGCAACAGGATATTACCTGTTTTGGATGTGGACAACTAGGTCATATGAAATCAGAATGCCCGGATCATTATCTGGTACGAAGATCAAATGAAGCAATGAACCAATTTTCAAATCACCGGGGGAGCTCATCATCTAAGAAGTTCGAACAAGGAAGTGGATGGAGCACAAGGACGGATGCATAGGACTTTGATCATACTTGTTCTGACCCAATCAGTATGTTGAACACAGCTTCTTCATTTAGCACAATATTAGTTGTAGAATAATATTTTTAAATTGCTCAAGCTTTCATGGGCAACACACTTGTCCCGTGTAAAGTTGGAATAACCACAGTTGCATAACCAACTAACATATCGTACTGGTATTCACAGCCATGTGGGTACATCATCAATCCAAATAGGATACCCTAGAATAGTACAATAGAAAGCCAAGGAAAAGACATATAGCCTAACCAAGGAGCTAGTTGGTTGGGGAAGATGAGCTTAACAACCATTAGGACAACCCTAAGGGGGAGAGCGAGGGATCAGTTGGATCCAATATGAATCAATACTTTGAGCAAGATAGTTGATGAAGGTCCGAATCGAGAGAAAGTTCGATCTTATTTTCATAAGATTATCGAACACTACTTTCGGAAGGATGTCGGACCGAAGCCGAGGTTTATACCTCGAGGAAGTAAGAAGTGGACTATAACTTGAGAAAGTGAGTAATATTTACTCGAAGTATGAAAGCACAAGTAAGACAAAACCTAGTGGATTCCAGGAAGAATCTGGACAAGGGATATATTCAATTATATCTAGTGAGATCACCACGGAGTTCGAGAGAAGTCGTAGTCTGCATAAGTCAAATCCACACTTCGGAAACGTGAGAGAGTTCAAACTTCGAGGACGAAGTTTAGTTTAAGGGGAGAGACTGTAATATCCCGGTATTGGGGTTACAAAAATAGAGAAAACAGATGTGTGCATTGCATTCATGCATAGAAAATCCGGGAATTTTCGCGCATTTGTTTAAAACCTCCAAAGGGATCGAGGTTTCTCTTACATGATGGAATTGAGTTAGTCTTCGATGTGGGTGAGACAAATTTCGACATGACCTTTGTTGAACTAATTTCTTTTTGGGGAACACAATTTGAATTCAATTCAAACATGAGCGATAAGAATTCAAATTGAAATTGGAATTGGAATTCATATTCCAAACAAGAACTTTCTAATAACAATTCCAAGCAATATTTGAATCGGGAATCAAGACAATGATTATAAAGAATAAGGAATTTAAGAATAGAGAAATTACAACTTTATTAATATTAACACAATAATACAAAGTAAATATAAAAAAATAAATGAGAATCAAATATTAAAAATAACAATTCACATAAGAATTATTACAACACATATTGAAATATTACAAGTTACACAAGAAGTATGAGATTGCAAAATGGAACTAAAAGAATTCCTAAACTAAATCTTCTTAGCATTTCTTGTTCTTCTTTCCCTGCAAAAGAAACAACAAAGACAAAAGGAAAGTAAATTGTGTTATGGTTAAAATGTCGCCATCATCAAGGATGAGGCATTTTGTTATTGGAACTCAACTTTAGGACATTAGACACCTGTCCCAATATTCGAATGCGATTAGAAGGAATTGTTTATCTTAGGCAACAAATGGGACTTCGGAACCAATTAGGATCATTAGGAAACCATCAGCAAGTAGGCAACAAAAAGATATTGGGCCACAAAATCTGATCCATTTGAATAGGCAACAAAAGCAATAAATTGTTTTCCCTCTAATCTAGTTAAGTTCCTATTTAAACCAAACCCACAAATGCATATAAATGAACCATGTCTGACATGGATGAGTCAGCATGATCCTAAGCTCAACCTGAGTAATTTCCACTTGGCAGTACCCAAAAGTAAAGCCCAAATTGGGAGATAAGAGCAACCTGACGTTGCTTGCTCAAGGAGGAAGAGAAAAGAAGGTTGTTCACTTGCACATGGAGAGTAAGTTACCTACCAAGCAGACACAGTCACCACATGCAGCAATGTGCTCGTCAAGCCCACATGTACCGCCCAACGCAGTATATAAGCAACAGTATCAAATCTTCCAACACACCAACACAGCCAGCCGCAGCAGCAGCTCATGGGAGTAGTCATTTCTATCACATACCAGCAAGAACACCTCATGATCCACTAGAACAACACACTAGATAAACCACTAAAATCAACAGCTAGATTTTAGGAGGAAGCGAAGGCGTGGGAGGTGGAGGATAACCCCAAGGAGGAGAAGAACACCAGGACCAAGCAGCAAAACCGGACCAACATCGAGCAAAGCTACAGAGTTGGAGAAGGAGAGAGGTATACCAAAATCAGAGAGCATATTATTTGGATCCATTCCTAAATAGCATCATATCATCCAAATAAAATAGTTTATCAAACATAAACTGTTTGTGATGATTTTAACATCATTTGATCATAGTATGATCCAAGCCAGATAAATCACTCCACGGAACTCGCCAGCAACACCAATCATGCTAAATGTATATTTCTTCCGTGCACACTCCCGGGAGGTACCACAGAGTGGGTTTAAGCAGATGGCACATGGGCAAATTTTGCAAGTAATATAATAGGCATGGACCAAATTATAAATCATCAGTTTAAGTTGTGAGAAGTAATTCTCTCAGCTCTGAATAGAAGTGCTATTCACTATCATCACAGAGAATTTTAAAGACCACAAATACTATCTGTTCATATCATCAATTATGCCTCAGCCTTTTGCATCATAGGCCGGGCCAAAGAATCAAGCTATATCTGTTCTTATCAGATTAATTATAAGCAAGCCATCAACATAACCACAAGATCTGATCATGTATGCACATGATCCAAGAAGCGATTCCATCCATCGGAGGCTATAAGCATACAAGCTAACACAGCAAGCCATCAAGTAAATTGCCTAACAAAGCATCAAGTAAATATAGAATGCATCCTTTCCAGTAAAAGCAACATAACCAGTCATGTATGCCTGGGATGATAAAACAATTCCAAACAGGGGCATCACAAGAATATAGCAGCCAGTAGGGCAATTACATGTTCATCAACAGATTGTAAAGGTTACATGGTGTCCAGGAATTATTCTTAGGCCAATCAAGTAATTTCAATAGCAGTAGTGCTTCAACCAGAATTTAGTGCCACCCAAAAATCAATTAGAATTATACGAGTTGCTTAAGCCGGAAACAAATAGACATATATTACTTGTCCGGTTGAAGCGGATATATATGAGCTTTGATGTCCCGAATGATCAGCTAGACCAACATTTAGCATTGTGCAAATATAATTAATCACTTGACCCAAGTTTGAATAGCTCCAACCAAACTCACAAGACACTGGATTATCTAACAGTAGATCACATAATGATCATCATTGACATAAATCAACCAGTTCAAACGCCCGCAAATTCATGACCACCAAATTTATAGCTATAGAGAATACAGAGAGAGAGAGGAGGGGTATAGCTCACAGTGAGTTCAATCGAGAGTTGCAGCAGTAGAAGAAGTTGACGCCGGGTTGCGTCGCGGCACCGTCCCACCGGCGTCGAGGTCGAGGATGAAGTAGTCGCAACAAGCACAACACGGCGCCATGAACAAGCACACCAAATCACCGGACACCACCGAGATGACGAGCTCGAGCCGAGGCTCGTGGTCGACGAGGAGGCGGGGTCGCCAATGGGGAGCAGCAGCGGCTTGCGAAGCATCACACCGGCGAACCTAGGGTTCGGCCGAGCGCGCGTGGAGGCGCTTGGGTCGTGGCGGCGGCGCGTATATGGTGGATCCCCGCCGGTCAGACAGCAGAGGTGCCGAAGGCAGCCATCAACGGCCAGGAGGAGATGGCGGCGGAGCCACTCCAGGAAGCGTTGGGCGTGAGCAGGAGCAGAGCGGCGCTCGCGCCTAGGGCGGCATCGAGGCGGTGGGTGTGGGTGAAGCCTCACCGGACAGCGGCAGCGACCAGCGGCGGCGCGGGGGTTGGCCGGCGACGGCCAAACCGACCAGCCGGCCGCTAGGGCTTCCGGGTTTGGGGGCGGACGAGGTAGAGATGGAAAATCAAATCAATCTGGACGGAGAGGTAGAGCACGGCGAGGCGGTCCGGAACCCCACCACGCCGGCGTCGGGGAGGACCGGAATCGGACAGGAGCGGGAGGCGGCACGGCGGAGGGCATGGAGTCACGGCAGAGTGTTTGGGCGCGTGTGAGGTTGGGGAAACGATAGAGAGAAGAAGCGTATGCGCGTAAAGAGCAGGCCGCGTGAGGTCGTGAGTGCCGTGTCGCGAGTGCACTTTTGGGCTGAATCCAAACTGATTAGTGTGTCGTCGTCCGTAACTCTGTATATACGTGCGTATGTGCAATTGAAGCACTAGTTCTAGCCAAACTAACTAGCTTATACGTATACGTGTAGTACTAATGCACTATTGACTCACTAGCTCTAGCCAAATCTTTCATTAGAAATAAAAAAATAAAATCACAAATTGAATTCTAAAATGTTTGAAAGATTATTGCAACCTTAATTAAGTAATAAATATTATTAGAGTTTTTCTTAAACATAAGTTAATAAATAAAACTTATTATTTGATTTCTTTTAATTAATAACAGAACATATGAAACTTCTAGAAAATATAGAATGTGAATATTTTCTTTACTTAAAATAGTTAATTTAATCCAACATAATTTAGTACCTTTTTGTAAATTCCTAAAACCTTGAAAATAAAGTCCTGAAACCTAAGTATGATATAAAAGTGTTATAACCTTATTTTCTTAAAAAAAAAACAATATTATGAGCTTGAACTCACATATAAAACCAAATAATTCCAATCACACTTAAACCACATGAGTGGCACATCCTTAATTCCAAACAAGTTGTTTGATATGCTATGCATGACTATGTTTGAAAGTTGCACATAGAATCTTTATGATAGGACCTTAACTAAAAGATCATAGCTAGAGTTAGGTGTTAATTTTCTTGTTTAGATAAACATTCATCATAAATTCAAAGTTAACCCCTATACCTAATTAAACTAGTCATACCTTGTTACTAAAATCATCTAATGGGGGATTAATAGGAGCATGATACTTAAACAAGTGACCTATAAACACCATCATTAATACCACACCATTGGAATCAATCTTAACCCACGACTTGGTAGAACCATAGTGATCAACCACAATACCAATCTTGTATAGTAACCCACTCCACATGCTCCTACTCAACTCGAACTCTATTTGAGGTTAATGAATCACTTATTTTAGGAAACCATTGTTGATTGCTTAGTGAGACAAATAGGATGGTATAGTAAACCCTAATGGTTAACCCATGGAATCACCTTGATAATCATCCTTTGATATGATACTCTATGATCAACCATAGTAGTAACTATGCGTAGTAATTTAATTTATTGTCCATGTTTAGCTAACACATGCCAATACTTGTTGTATATAGACCCATCCTACTTAGTAACCAATCAGTTCCTAGTTAGTGAATTAAATTAACCTAATAGTGAATCTTAGTAAATCCTAGAAACACATAGCTCCTACTTGTAGTAGTTCTTCTTTATGAAAATATGTTCTTCAAAAGTTATTCTTTTGAAGTAATCATCAATCATGTCCTGTAGAACTTAAAACTAGCAACTAATCTTTACATGTTATGCAACCATTATTCCTTTGTGTGTATGATTGTACGATGATTATATCACTTGTTTATGATGCTAAGATAACCAAACCCTAATAATAACCTTGTTTGTGAAACACTCTAAAAGTGCAACACACCTTGAACTAATCATTACCACTCACTAATCCTAAATCATCGGGATTAGGTCACGCTTAGAATGACTGCATCTCATATTTATGCATTATTGCATCCTTGCCAATCTTTTAAACATCGTCCTTACCGGACGATGATGCTATTTCAGAATTTGGAGTTATTGCGTATTGAAGACCTTGCCTCGCATAATCTTGCAATCAAGAAAGGCAAGTTCATCGCTTGCTCATGTCATTTGAGTATTTCTATCAAATTACTTGCAAAGTATTATGGTTATCACTATTGCATAAAAATCAAAACCACTACTTTCATAACTATGAATATGACTAAGTGGTGGGCAATGGAACCATGGATTGTGTTGATATGGTGGAGGTTCCATTGCACGGGTTTATATCCATCTAGGATTAAACAACAAATGTCGCCAGATGATTCTTGTGCCGTAATACCCGTGTTAACCATAAGATCCGGAGTGGGACGGAATAGTCAATTGTATTTCCACCTCTTGTACATCAACGGATGCGCTTTACCGTAGACCCTTGATCCAAGAGAGGACAAGTGGTACCCTTGATCCAAGAGAGGACAAGTGGTAGGGTGGGGGTCCCGATGAAGTCCCCACGGTAATTGCGGTCTATGATGGGTTGCAGCTGCCGGCGAAGGAGTTCATGGTAGAGACCTGAACTGTTGTCGTGGTCGGGGGCCGTCCTTAATTGGTATAAGAGCACCGGCGAGGACCCGGGGTCGGAGTTTGCATCAACGGGTGGGTGTATGAGGTAGCGGAGGAATATGATTGGCTATGACCTTATACCGGGCCTCACACCAAAGGAAGTGTGGACGAGAACTATAGACTCGGTTGGCATCAAGGTTAAGATCTCTTATGGGTAAAGCAACACACCTCCGCAGAGTGTAATGAATCGTGACTCGTCACTCCCTGTTCCGGGATATGGAACTGCGAACGCGGCCGGAAAGGAGCTCCATGAAGTTCTAGTAAACCGGTGAAGGCTGACGGACATAGTTCTTCTGAATAAAAGCAACCTTTTGAAGAAATGGTTATGAAAACCTGCATTGGTATTAGACTTTCTGGTCTAATGCCATAGCTAGTGCATTAAACACCTCTTTCCTATAATGAACTTGTTGAGTACGCTCGTACTCATCCCACTCTTAAATCCCCTGCTTAGATATGGAGGCATCGAAGGAGGATCTACCATGCAACTCGAAGACCGAGGAGTCTACGAATACTTCAAGGGGACAGGAACCTGCCGGAAGGGTCAAACACTACAACTACCATGGAGAAACCCTAAATTAAGTAGTAGAAGGGAACTATCTTCCTAAACCTAGCTCCTATTTAGCTAGAATCTAGTCATAGCCTCTTTAGCTAGTCAAATACTCTTTAAATAGAGTCCGTGATAAGATTAGATCACGAGTCGTTCTTCTGGAGTTTATTTGCAGTTTTACCTCATTGTAAAGTAGGAGGTCTGTGTGGATCTTTTGTAAAGAGTCCGTGTTGTAATTCTATAGACATGCCTTGGACCCGCATATGTTTCTGTTGTACCACTTTGAGCGATATAATACGAGTGGAACGGTGTTTCATTGGTGTTATATCAGACTTGCATACTACACCATGCAGTGGTATGCAGGGTCACCACAATAACTACGTTGCTCGCCATCAAAAAGGCTTCAGCACGAGCAACGCATAAACAACGTAGGCAGGCTTGTGCTGCCTAGATCGCAAGATGCGATCTAGGCAGCATGATGCTTACCGGTAGAAACCCTCGAGACGAAGGAGTTGGCGATGCGCCGAGATTTGTTTGTGGTTGAACGTTGGTTGTTGTTTATTCCATAAACCCTAGGTACATATTTATAGTCCAGCGGACTTTCTAATGTGGGCGTGCACTAAACCGTGCACGAGTAAGATTCTAACTTCTAAACTAAGATGCAACCTAATATGTTACAGATACACGGGCAATTAAGCCCAACTTGGTATAAAAGGCCGATTCACGTATCTCTATATATATATTTCTTCACGTCCATCTTGATCGCGGCCCACCTCTGACTTGGTCAAATTCTGGTGATAACACATGCCCCCCTGGTTTTGGAAATGACATTTCCAAAATCATTATGCCTTTCTTTCATCGGGTCATGTCGTGGCGGAACCGTCGCGAGTATCCGTTACCATGATGACTTGCCTTCTCAACTTCTCCGCGTGACTTGGCGGTCTTTTCTCTTTCTTTCAAGCACCACTTCCTCGGAAACTGCTGTGGCATTGAATTTCCACTATATCCCCTTTTATTTAACCGCTATGAATAGTTCTGCTCTGCATCTCCCTCGCATTAGCAGTCCAAAAGCCCTCCTGCGCCACCATGTCTTCCTCCTCCTCTGCTCCATCGGATCCTTCCAGCCAGTCCTCCACGTCCCGTGAGCCGACGCCGGAGTACAACCCGGCGGAGGTCCATGCGGCCAACACCCGTCGCGCCATTGCGGCCGGGGAGGAGTCGGACCATGACTTCTCCATCCGGTCCGAGGATGACCAGTCCTCGACGGACGGGGAGAGCGACCTCCGGTTCCTCGCCGACGGGGAATCGGAGGAGGAGAGCGATGACGATCGCTTCTCTCGGGATGACTTCACCTCCTCCGAGGGGGTGGAGGAGGAGGAAGAGGAGGAGGAGGACGACGACGACAGCCCCTCCGACGAGCCGCCGGCCAAGCGGTTCTGCCCCTGGCCGGGCAACCTTAGCGACTTCGACAGCGATGAGGACGACGCTGACGAAGAAGACGAGGACAACGAGGGCCCGGCCGGCGGCCATTGGAGCGACGACGAGCCCGCCGGGAGCAGCGCCGACGAGCCGGCGACGACGGCGACGACGAGGGCAATGACGGCCCGTAGATAGGACCTCTAGCATAGGGCCAGTAGTAGTAGATGGGGCAATGTATCCCCTAGTATTTCCTTCTGAGAGCAATCAGCTCTTTGATGTAAGAAATCCCGCATATTAATGAAGAACTTTTCCCCAATTCGATTTTGCTGATTTCCTTTGAGCTTAATTCAGCCGATTCTCTCTCATACTGACCCTGCCGATTCGTCCCCTTTGCCAATGCGTAATGAGCCGATAGCAACGCATCGGTCCTTCGACATTCACCCTTCCATCCTTCAACCGATGATTCTCTTTCCGGTAGATACTCGTGGGACTTCCAAGAGAGCCCTTAAATTTCTCCCACCGGTTTCGGAGATCCTCCTTAGCGAGCGCTCATCGTTTTGTGAAGAAGGTTGCAACGGAGATCAGCCGATGGTACCCCAATCGGTTCCTCAATAGAGCATCTACCAGGCCTGTTGCCCCCGAGTCTCGGCCAAGGCAAAACGAGACAAGGATACGCAAATGAGCTGCATAGACCTGGGCTTGATCGTGTGTGGGGAGGTTCCTTATGCAGAGCCAGCCGATTTGAACATAAATCGGCTTCTCTAAGCAGAAAGCCTTCAAGGTGAGCTGCCCCCCGAGCTTTCTTCAGTTCTTGCCGGCCAGATCGGCTCCTTCCCTCTGGTGGACTTGATGCGCTCCATCCTTGACCTGATCCGCACGTCCAGGCCGCTCCTGGCATTGTTCTTGAAGAGAGGATCCAAGCCCTTAGACTACTCCATTGAGGAGCTCTCTTCCATTAGTGCTCCATGACCCTCCGATCGTAACGATTACTCCTCTTAAGTCGATGTCTCGCCGCATCGGCCGTGCTCGAAAAATTTCGAATTTTCAGATTTTTGGCCGACTGGTGCATCGGGCCCCATACTCCAATACCCATCACCAAAAGATGAGATGCTTCCGTTGCATATCCTCGTATTTTATCCCCCTGGGTGCCCATCCTCGTATTTTATCCTCCTGGGTGCCCCCCCGAGCCGATTCTGTCAAGAGAGTTGATGGTATCGGCTCTGTTGGATAATATGTTGAACCCAGGCAGACTGGATGTTGAGGATAATTTTGGCCGATTGCTGGAATCGGCCTCCACGTTGCTTGCTCGGTGAAGGTTTTGTAAGTTCCTTTCACAAATTTTTGGGGCCGATCACAAGGATCAGCCTCGCCATGTTTGCTCATTGACATGCTCTTGTTACTCGTTCAGGCCGGTCGATAAGACCAGCCCAATCTCTGACTTTATCATGTTGGCACGCTTGCTGTCGCCCACCTTGAATGCATCGTGTGATCGTGGAGCGCTAAGCTTTGCCGGAAGAACGAGCACCATGTTTGTGCCAGCCGATGTTTCATCATCGGCTTTCCTTTGCTTGGGGCGCCACTCCATTTTCCGTGGACGACCCTCTTCATCCAGGGTTCGCTGAAACTTTGCAGCCAGATCAGGCCTTGCCTTCCTCAATGTATGCAAGTATAACCTCTCAGCTTCTTCCAGGCCGCGCAATCGTTGAACCCTGTGTTTCTGGGAACGGCTGAGTCCGTCAGGGCACCACCTTGGCCGGTGGTACCTGTCTTCTTCTTCTCCCTCGTCTTCCGAATCTTCGAGATCTTCCGACCGAGGGGACTCAGCTCGTTTGCTCCGTGGCGGGAGAGGTCCTAAGCGCTCGAACACGGACACGTTGGCTGCCTCCTTCTTCTTCCGGTTGCATTACGGGCAATTGCCGATTGTTGGCAATCGGCTCATTCCTGAATCCCAGCGAGTGCTCGAAGAAAGGACAATCCCAGTGCCTGTCCTCGTTGTCTTGCTCCCTTGCCTTTCCCTTGGCACAACGCTCGTGCTCCTCCTCATCGCGATTCTGCCGACGATGTCTTCTGGCTTCTCTGGCCAGACGAATTCTTTCATCATCATCGCTGGACCGTCGGCGTTGGTCGTACTGACCCACATACTTGTTGAGGAGGTGATCAGAGAGGTCGCCGATATCTTATGTTCTTCACTTCTCCCTCCGTGACGTAGCGCTTGCCGTCTTGGCGGAGCCGATCGCGTGGAGCGGCTTCCTCTCGTATCTTTGCTATGAGAGCAGCTGCCCTCATCTCCATCCTTGCCGCGCGTGGTGTCCAAGATCTACCATGTTGATATTGCACAGGAAACCCGGCTGGCACCCGGCATGGCAAGCATACTCCACCATGTTCACGGCGGGGAAGGGCTGGGTATCGACCTTCATGGCGCACTGGTTGAAAATTAGACGCCCGTTCTCTATCGCCGCTTGGATGTGTTGCCGCCATACCCTGCAGTCGTTGGTGGTGTGGGAGAACGTGTTATGCCATTTGCAGTATGGCCTTCCGTTCAACTCTTGCACCGTGGGGAACTTGTGGCCTTCGGGTACCTTTATGTGCTTCTCCGCGAGTAAGAGGTCAAAAATCTGCTCCGTCTTAGTCACGTCGAAGTCGAACCCTTTTGGAGGGCTTTGTGGCTTCACCCATTTGCAGGTCACGGGGCTCGTCGCTCGAGTCCATTCAGCCACTCGCTACCTCCTAATCTCCCATGGCACCTTCATCTTCGTCCGCCTCAACCACAGTCACCACCCGCTTGAATTTGTCCCGGTAAACATCCGGGTGGCGCTGTTCATATGCGGTCAGCTTCGCACCATGTGCGCTAACGAAGGGTAGTCTCGCTTGGGAGGCCACGTCCTTGATTGATGATGAGAGACCCACCACCGCCAGCTCGATCGCTTCTTTTTCACTTATACGAGCCGAAAGGCATCGGTTCCTAATGGTCCCGAAGCGCCGGACGTATTCCGCCACTCGTCTCCCCGCGCTTCGTCGTACTTGCGCTAGATCGGCAAAACCAACATCGGAAGCCTCCGAGTGATATTGCTCATGGAATTGCTCTTCCAACCGCTTCCAAGTCCGGATGGAGTTCGGTGGTAGCGATGTGTACCACCCGAAAGCCGATCCCGTGAGGGACCGTGCGAAGAACCTCACGCGCAACTCGTCTGACGCTGAGATCGTGCCCAGCTGTGCCAAATATCGGCTCACATGCTCGATGGAGCTGGAACCATCTGATCCACTAAACTTCGTGAAGTCCGGGAGCCGATATTTGGGTGGCAGCGGGATCGGTTCGTAGCGGTTGGGGTACGGCTTGGTGTAGCCGAACGCCTTCCTTTTCGGCATCATACCGAACCGATCTTTCGAATTGCACAGATCTGATCCGCTGTGATGGCCGTAGGCGCCGAACCCTGAAGATTCGCCGGGGTGGCATACTTAACCAGCCATGCTTGCTTTTCCGGTTCTAAGCCAACTGCAGGAGCTGGGCCTTGGAGGTTCGTCGGGGTGGCTCTGTTGAGATCCCTGAAATCGATGGCCACACGCCATCGGCCATCCTTCTTCTCTACAGGCACGATACTGGAGATCCACTCAGCATACCTGCATGGCCTGATGAACCCGGCGGCCAACATCTTCTCGATTTCTTTCTTGACCTCCTCCGGAATTTCGGCTCTCATCCGACGTGCCCGTTGCCGGAACGCCGAAATCCTTTCTTAAGAGGGAGCCGATGTTCGATGATGCTTCGTCTAAACCAGGCATCTCTGTATAGTCCCATGCGAAGCAATCTGGGTACTCCTTCAGCAGAGCAATCATCTGGCTCCTGAGCTGTGGATCCAACTTCCTGCTGATAAAAGTTGGTCGTGGCTTGTCCCCATGGCCGATGTCGACTTCCTCCAGCTCATCGGCTGATGTGAATCCATACCCTAGCTTTCCGTCCCCTGTGAGGTCGACGCCAAATACTGGGAGAGCGGGTGGCGCGGATAACACGGCCCGATCGCTAGACTCGGCCTCCACCTTGATCATCACTAGGACTTGGTGGCAGTGTCGGAGCCGATTGCGTGGGTCGGCTCCTTCTTCATTCTTGCTATGAGAGCAGCTGCCCTCATCATTACCCTTACCAGGGCGGTACCCAAGTTCTACCATGTTGATGCTGAACAAGTGTCCTGGTTGACCCTGGGAACGGGTTCCGTAGAAAGAGCCGATGAGTTCGGCTTCGAGGACTGCCTTGATTTCGTCATGTTTCTTCTTGAGGTCTTCAGGCAGGTCCTCGTACTTGACCGGAGTGCTTTCCGCCATCTCGGATGTAGATGGCGATATTGTCGATGTCGAAGGTAGTCCCACCGGGCGTGCCAGAATGTGTTGACGTCAGAAACCCACTGGCGGGCAGAGACGGGCAACACCGTAGAGCCGGGAACAACTAGGGCTGCGGCTGGCCCTAGTCCCTCTGAGCGACGGCCCGCAAAGCCTCCCCGGTCGCACGCACCGATGTTTATCACAAGGGCGTGCCACCCGACCTATACCCGGTCGGGAAGGTGTGGATGATGCCTCGCTTAGTTTCCTGCGAGGCACACACGTAAACGTTAAATACGAGCCTCGATCGGCTCTCAGGTTATCCTGTGAATCGGCTCGAAGAGCCGATCCACCCATGATTCAGACGAGGTGTCCGAATATATGGTGGTCCTGCTTGATCAAGGTAAAGCTAAAGAGATCTACGACGATTTAGGGTTTTCACCGCATAATCGGATCATCCTACTCAGGTTCGGGCCTCGCGCTCGCGCACGGTGACCGTAAGCCGATCCTAGACAGGGCCTAAAAACCAACACGAGGTTGATCCCCGGAACATCCGTTCTAGGACTAGCAAACGCCACCCTACACGCCGCTGGATCCTCCGACCCCTTGTAAGGCCTAACTATTGCAGATATTAAACTAATCCTTGTAGAACAAGGAGCAATCGTAACGGATCAGATCTACTAAACTATGATCAAGCGGGGTGCCGCCCCTACGCCTAAGATAGGCGTAAGGGCGGCTAGACATGCAAGGGTTGCACTACGAGAGCATGCAGCATGAAGAACGATGCTAACCCTAACATGTCTAAGATAACTACGTTGCTCGCCATCAAAAAGGCTTCAGCACGAGCAACGCATGAACAACGTAGGCAGGCTTGTGCTGCCTAGATCGCAAGATGCGATCTAGGCAGCATGATGCTTACCGGTAGAAACCCTCGAGACGAAGGAGTTGGCGATGCGCCGAGATTTGTTTGTGGTTGAACGTTGGTTGTTGTTTATTCCATAAACCCTAGGTACATATTTATAGTCCAGCGGACTTTCTAATGTGGGCGTGCACTAAACCGTGCACGAGTAAGATTCTAACTTCTAAACTAAGATGCAACCTAATATGTTACAGATACACGGGCAATTAAGCCCAACTTGGTATAAAAGGCCGATTCACGTATCTCTATATATATATTTCTTCACGTCCATCTTGATCGCGGCCCACCTCTGACTTGGTCAAATTCTGGTGATAACAGTTGTATCTTGACGTTGCCCTTGTCACTCAACCATTGGATATGGTAAGGGTGAGTATGCTTGCGGAGAGTGAGGTTGAGCTTCTCACACAACTCGGTGCTTGCAAGGTTATGGCAACTTCCACCGTCTATGATGACCTTGATCGACTTGCCACCAATTCCGGCACGGGTTTGGAAGATGTTGCACCGTTGTTCTTCCCTTGCTTGGGGTTGAGTTGTTAGCACCCTTGTGACCACAAGTGAGGGACTTGGGTCATGCTCACATAGGAGAGGATCTTCTCCACTTTCTTGCTCATAAGCTTCTTCACTTTCCACGGCGGCTTGCACAAGGGCTTCATATTCATCCTCATCAAGCGTCTCGATATCACCATTCTCCATAGTGATCATGACCTTGGTGTTCTTGCATTCAAACGACTTGTGACCTTGGGTGCCACACTTGAAGCAAGTGACACTAGAGGGTCCCGTGGATGCCTTAGAGGAGGCGGTGGAGGAGACCTCTTTGCTTCATGCGACTTTGGATAGTCGGCTTCTTGGATGTTGTTGAGGACACGTCGGTCTTGGCACTTGTAGCATGAGGAGTTGATGTAGTAGAAGGAGTCGATGTAGCGAGCTTGGAGGTGAAGTAGGTCTTGGCCTTGGAGTACTTGATGTCCTCAATCACTTGGCGCTCGGCCTTGGTTGCTTGATGGACCAATTCAACCATGTTGGAGTAAGGTTGGAACTCCACAATTCGCTTGATGGGATAGTTGAGGCCATTGAAGAAGCGAGCAATGGTTTGGTCATCGGACTCTTGGATGTTGGCTCGCATCATAGTGAGCTCCATCTCCTTGTAGAACTCCTCGACGGTCTTGGTTCCTTGCTTCAACTTTTGGAGCTTGTTGAAGAGGTCGGTCATGTAGTGCGTGGGGACAAAGCGAGCATGCATCTCTTTCTTCATGTCTTCCCAAGTGGCAATTGGAGGTTCACCTTTCTCTTCTCGAAGAGTGAGGACTTGCTCCCACCAAGTGTTTGCGTAGTCCTCGAACTCAAGGGATGCCATAGCCACCTTCTTGGCACCGGAGTAGTTGTGGATGCGGAATATCTTGTCGACCTTGAGTGCCCATGAGAGGTAGGCCTCGGCATCTTCTTCTCCCTTGAACTTTGGCATGGTGAACTAGAGTCTTCCAAACATGTTCTCTTCATCCTCCAAGTTTCTTCGACGAGGAGGGGCACCTTCATCTCTTGCGGCTTGAGGAGGAATAGGAGGTCTTCTACGGCCAACCATAGCATTGGGTTGGTGTTGGAGGTGCACACTTGCTTCACTTGGTTCACGGTGAGGATGTGGTTGAAGATCTTGACGAGGTGGTTGATGACGCCCAAAGATGGCCCTCTCATCTTGCTCATGTGGTGGGTCTCCTCTTCCACGTTGGTCATGGCGAGGATGATTGCGGAGATCACGCCTCGGTTGGTCTTGATGTCCATGGCCTTGAGCATCACCATGTGGCTCCATGTTGTGGGAGACGTTGTCATGTGGGTGGCCGTCACGCCCATGGTGGGCATGGCCATCCGGTTGAGGACGATCTTGTGGAGGACGTTCTTGTGGACGAGCATGGCGATGTATTTCTCCTCGCCTAGAGTTGGAGCGAGAGTCTTCATAACGAGCATGTGAGCGATGTGGTCGATGATGGTCTTCATGCCTTGAGGAGGAGCTTGAGGACGAACGGTGACCATGAGAGTAGTAGTCTTGCGATGAGCTTGAGGATGATGAAGTAGAGCGGTGTCGGCGATGACGACCCAAGTTGGTGATGGCGCGCTCGAGGCTATCCATGCGCCGCTCCATGTTCGCATCATTGGCCGCCATTTGACCATTCAAGTTGTCCGTAGCTTCGCGAAGGAGAGCCAAGTCTTGGTTCACAACGGAGAAGTTGTGTGCCACTTCATCATATTGCTCATCGATGCGCGTCTCGAAGAGGGTGAGTTGCTCCTTGAACTCTTGGCGTTGCGTCCATAGGTTGTGTTGAGTAGCCAACCTCTCGGTGTTGCGGAGGATCTCTCCCTCCCTTGCATCATCTCCGCTCCTATCCATGATACAAAGACAAGCACTAGGTTGTGTATGTTAGTGGAAGGAGACTACCTCGCACTCTTACCAAGGTAAGATAGTATTGAGGCAATCCACCAAGCCGAAAGCAAGATCAAGTGTATCGGGAACACACGCAAAACCACACGCAAAAGCTAGCAAATATGGTGTTAGGCGAGTGTTGTGGAAAGCCAAAAGACAAATCCAAGATCGAGTATGTTGTTAAAAGTGGGTAAGGTCCAAAAATCCAAGTGTTGATGCAAAGATCACTATAAACACGGAAAAAGGATGTGGAACACACACACGAGATAAGCGGGGTTAGTGCAACCAAAAGTGAGCGGAAAATTGTATGTACGGATGCTCGGTGTCACACTAACACAAGGAGAGGCAAAGCTTTGGTTGCAAAGGAAGAGACAACTAGATTCACACGTGACCTCTCTTCTCGTATCTCTCTTTGCTTAAAAGCTTTTTCTCTTTTGTATATGGTGGCACTTGCACTCGTTTATATCTTTGGTGGCACTTGGACACTTTGTATGTATGGGCGTATGGATGTATGGGTGTATGGATGTATGGTGCTACTCGCACTCTTTTTGTGTTTTTGGGGCTTTTTGACGCACTATGTTAGCGTTAGCCTCGCTTTTGCTATCTTGCCACACGAGTGTTTGCTTGGGTGCCTTACTCAACGCTACACACACACCTCACAATGCGGGGCCACGTGCAATGTCTCGCAACACTAGACAAGCAATGCTCAATGGGATAGATCCCAAAAGGAAGAGGGGTTACAAGGTGACAGCTGCAAGTTATACCTGCGATGTTGGTGGTGGTGGTGGTGGTGGTGGTGGAGATCGCCGGATGTCGAGGTCGAAGGAGGCGTTGCGTCGCCCGGTCGGAGGCCCGGTCGGACCGGGTTCTGGACCGGCTTGGCCGGTTGTCTGTCCGGTTGACCGGATTCTGGACCGGCTCGGCCGGTTGGTAGCCCGGTCGACCGGCTGCTCAACCGGATTTCGCCGGATTGAGCTTTCTCTCTCCTGTTCTTCACGAAAACCAAGCCAAAACGACCAAATCGAAGGGAAACGATGGAATTGGAGGCTCAAAGTTGGGGAAATAGTAGATCAAGCACAACAACTCCAAATCCACGGACCAAAACCACTCAAAACGCAACCAAATCACAGATCGGTCAAGAGGCAATTTGGGGCTATTTTTGGGGTTTTTTTTTTTTTGGAAAATTTTCTAGGGACGAAATTGGGTGGGTGGAGGGTCAAATCCGCGGAAACCAAAGGCTGCTGATACCATATGATGAGGCCTAAGACCCCGTGTGTGGCCCGATCTTGCGGATTGACCTCGAAACCAAAGGGGGAGATGGGAAAACGCGAGGAACACGAAGAACACGACGGGCACGAGGAACTCCGAGACTCACGCACGCACACCAACCCGATACACCCGATGCTTACCTCCGTGGCTCGATGGACCACGCCAATAGAATCTCCGTGGAAGAGACACGCGGTAGAATTCCCGGAGAGAGATTGGGATTGGAGAGGAAGAGCTTGGGGAAGGAGAGAGAGTAACAAGTACTAGAATCTCCTTCAACAAGATCTAAGTCAACAACCAAGGTGCCTTGATTACAGAGGGATGATACCCAAGGGAGACTAAGCTCAAAGTTAGGGTTTGAGTTCAAAACAAGTCTAAAGAGCTAAAGGGGTGCTTGGGGTGCTTATATAGTCGTACAAGGCGTCACAGGCCGAAAAGGTAAGTTTGGGCCGAAAATATAACTTAAGTCGTGCAGGCCGGTCAGGGGGCCGGTCAGACCGGGCCTGTGACCGGGCGGGCCGGTCCTGACCGGGCCTGGGACCGGGCGGCAACCGGACGAGGCTCCTGGTTCCCTGGATGTTGCCCGGATGGCACGAGCGCAAAACCCGGTTTCGACCGGGCGGCCCGGTCGGGAGGCCGGTCAAACCGGGCTGTGGACCGGGCGACCCGGTCAGGAGGCCGGTCAGACCGGATTCTGGGCTGGCCGTCCATCTTCTCTTCCTTGCGCTCTTCGGGCGACTTCCGGTCCAGCTCCATGTCCATCTTCGCGTCCAGTTGCTCCTCTCCTTCCCTTGACCTTGGCTTGTCCTCCTCTCCGTAGTCTTGATGCTCCTTGTACCTAATGACACATAGCACGTCGGCATGAGGTAGCAATCCATCCAAAGGTGTACCAAGATCAAGGGTGGTGAGGAGCGAGTTCACCTCATCATGTAGAGCCTTGGCTCGGGCTCGTGTCATCGGTCCTCTTGGGGGACTAGTTGGTCTTGATGGAGTGTCGTCGGTGAGCGGGGCTACATCAGAATTGGTGGTGTGTTGATGCAAGAGGGTCGCTCAATTGCCTATTTTTCTGAGAAATTATCTGGTGCTAAGTTGAACTATCCTATATATGATAAAGAATTGTATGCTTTAATTAGAGTTCTTGAGGTTTGGCAACATTACTTGTGGCCAAAAGAATTTATCATACATTCCGATCATGAAGCTTTGAAATATCTGAAAGCCCAATCTACTTTGCATAGGCGTCTTGCTAAGTGGGTTGAGTTCATTGAGTCTTTTCCGTACATTATTAAGCATAAGAAGGGAAAAGATAATATTGTTGCTGATGCTCTATCTAGGAAGACTATGCTATTAACCCATCTTGATGTTAAAATTCCTGGATTAGAGGTGTTATGTGATTTATATGCGACTGATCATGATTTTGCTGAACCGTACCGCTTGTGTGTTATGGGTAAAGCATGGGAAAAATATCACATACACGATGGATTCTTGTTTAGAGCTAACAAACTATGTGTTCCAGAATCGTCTGTGCGTTTGCTTTTATTGCAGGAATCTCATGCTGGAGGTTTGATGGGTCACTTTGGGCGTGAGAAGACGCTACTCATGCTCGCTGATCACTTTTATTGGCCAAAGATGAGGCGGGACGTGGACAGGTATGTGAAGAGATGCATTACTTGCAACAAGTCCAAGTCCAAGCTGAAACCTCACGGTTTGTATACTCCGTTACCGGCACCTACTACACCTTGGGAGGATATAAGTATGGATTTTGTGTTGGGTTTGCCGCGTACTAAGAGAGGCCATGATTCTATATTTGTGGTAGTGGACAGATTTTCTAAAATGTCACACTTTATTGCTCGCCACAAAAGCGACGATGGGTCGCATATTGCTAACCTGTTTTTCAGGGAGATTGTTCGACTACATGGAGTCCCGAAGACTATTGTTTCTGATCGTGATGTGAACTTCATGAGCTACTTCTGGAAGACACTTTGGGGGAAGCTGAGGACAAAGCTACTATTCAGTACTACTTGTCATCCCCAAACTGATGGTCAAACTGAGGTGGTGAATCGAACCTTGTCACAACTGTTGAGATCCATGATCAAGAAGAACCTGAAGGAGTGGGAAGAGTGTTTGCCGCATGTGGAGTTTGCTTACAACAGGGCGGTACATTCTACCACGGAGCTGTGTCCTTTTGAGGTGGTGTATGGTTTCAAACCCATTACTCCACTTGACTTGTTGCCTTTGCCCATACATGAGAGAGTTAATATGGAGGCATCCAAGAGGGCAGATTTTGTGCGTAAGATCCATGTGAAGACTAAAGAGTTGATCGAGAAGAAAGGCAAGAGCAATGCCGCAAGGATGAACAAGAAGCGCAAAGAGATGTTGTTCAAGCCTGGTGATATGGTCTGGGTACATTTTCGCAAGGATAGGTTCCCGAAGCTGCGGAAGTCTAATTTGAAGCCTCGTGGTGCTGGTCCTTACAAAGTGCTTGCCAAGATCAATGATAATGCATACTCGATAGATCTTCCAGAGGATGAGTTTGGTGTCAGTAATTCTTTCAATGTTGCTGATTTGACACCATATGACGGAGAAGACCTTGGAGCGTCGGGGTCGACGCCTTTTGAAGGGGGGAGATGATGAGGACATCCCTACCTCACTACTACCTCCGTCATTAGCAAATGAAGATGAACTCTGTCGTGAAGCTCAAGTCCAATGAAGTTCGGATTGGACCAATTACAAGAGCTCGTGCGAAGCTACTTAAACAACAGGTGAACTTGTTTCTAAACGATACCTTGATTGATGAGAACTTTATACTGCCTAAGTCCTATTACTTATGTATCATCAGGTATGAAGAGGAGACAAGCATCGCACGAGGAGAGGAGCAGGAGCATGATGGACGTGAAGATGGACGTGAAGCTGGACAAGGAGCTGGACATGAAGATATCTCATGGACGCGCGAGGGAGGAGCGGGAGGAATGCGCGAGAGGAGAAGAAGAAGTCCAGGCCGGTCCAGAACCCGGTCAGACCGGCCCCCAGACCGGCCAGCCCGGTCCCTGGCCCGGTCGACCGGCCGCCAAACCGGCCACCAACCGGAGGGAGCATATCGTACCGGACAGAAACCGGAAACCTCGCAGTTTTCCGGTTTCCGACCGGTTGACCGGACCACAGACCGGACCGCCCGGTCCACAGCCCGGTTGACCGGACCACCGACCGGACCGGCCGGTCCACAGCCCGGTCGACCGGATCCCAGACCGGACCAGTCCGAGTCTGTCTCGACCAGATCTATTCTGGGTCGGTTATTTTTGTATCTTTTCGACCAGAACTCGTCCCGGACACCTATATAAGTGCCCATAACGCCCCCATAGCTGCTTTAGACCACGTTTAAGATAAACCCTAGTTCATAGTTGTTTGCTAAGCAAAACTATTGTTCCCCAACTCTCCAATTCGTTGCGATCTGGAGTTTTATGCTACTGAAAGTTTGTGTGATCTGCTGTTCCATTGGGGATTAGAAGATTGCAATCTACCGCTTCGTGGTCGGCGGCTACGTGCGCAAGTGTGTGGAGTTGCGAATATCTTGCAGGGTTGAGAGCTGTTGCATTGGCATCAGGAATCAATCGAGAGACTTCGTCGGCGTCATACAAGTTATCGTCCTCTTCATCATCGATTTCATCTGCTGCTACCATCACGTGTTCATCACCACCCGTCGCTTACTGAGAAGATCGGGCAACCCCTTATCAGGCCAAGCGCGCGGTTTCAAGGGATGCAAAGCCGACCGACTTTGGATACAGGGCATTGCTTCTTCCTCCTACTACCCTCAAGCTCATTTGCGACGAGCGGCACCACCATTTGCTCGACATCGTCCTCAAGCAAATCCTCCAAATCCGAGTCGTCGGACAATAACGAGTCTTCCATCAATAATAGGGCACACGGCCCCAGAGCATCTACACATGCGGTTGCAAAATAACTAGCCATCTACCGGATGTACAAGCCAAATGCATCAAACGAACCAAAATTCACATACCTTCACGGCGCGATCGGTTTGGAGCGGCGTGGGCACTATATCCTGCTGCAGGTCGGGAACAGACGCGGCGGGCCAGCAGAGGTGTTTCTACCGGCCAGAATGAGGAGGCGCTACGAGACGGCCGGGATCCAAGCCGTGCGCGACGGCCCAATTTCCCTGGCGCCAACGTCTCGCAAGGGATAGAGGCCATGGCGGAGGAGATTTGTCTAGTTCCATTGCTCTGTCCGACCACTCCAGCCACCCTTCATGTTTGCAAAGGCCAAAGGGTGGTCATATTTATTGTTTCCCATGGAACTTGAAAGGTCAAATGACTTGGCTAACTGCTAACATGAGCTTCACTATATCTGTTTCCGCCCTCAGTCTGGCAAACTAAGTTCCCAAGAATCAAAAATCTATCCATTCAGGTATCAAGAATATCAGAACCTCTTTAAAACAGACAAATTATTCCAGTGCTGTACCAAACATATAGACCGGTAAATTAACAAACTTTAAGATACAAGACTCGCACTGACAAAAAATTATGAAGAAGATGGGCCGTATTAGGATCATAGTGGCTTTTGTTGCCTTGACAAGTCACGCTACATGATCAAGGCCGTCTAATCCTTCACACCACATCTGTCTGAATACGCTTGATTCCTGAATGTAACAGGCAACAACAGCTAGATCTGACAAATACACATGCGTACACAATGATCCAACTAGACAGCTGATCTTAACAAAACTGACTATACAGTTGCAGCCAGTAAGCACGGGTGAAGTTGTACTTAGCTCCTCTTCCTTCTCTTGCTCCGTTTCTTGTCACTCTCATCAGAGCTTGATTCCAACTCGGAACTAGATCCCGAATCAGAGCTTTCTCCACCTGATTCCAACTCAGATGACGCAGGCATCTGTTGCTGCATTATAAACCGGGGCATGTTCTTCAGGTACTCTCGCAGGCTCTCTGTGATACCTCCAAGACCAATGGAGGTGAAGAAATTTATGGAGAACCAAGTATTCTTGGGATGATCTCTCGGAAAGACTGACTCAAAGGAATCTTGCATGTTTGGATCGTTTAGTCTCTCATTAAGTAAGCGTATACCCAGATGCTCTGACAATTCCTGCATATAATTCAATGGTCTGATATTGTGAAGAACATATTGTCATATACTCTCTCCGTTCATTAATATGAGATGTTTTAGCTTTTAGTGGATTCATCTCTTTTGGTATGTATCTAGTCTACTCTTAGTGTAGATTCACTCATTATGATGTATATCTAGGTCACTTTGAAATGTCTAAAACACCTTATATTTGTGAACAGAGTGGGAGTACTAACAAGTGCCACATTCACAACATACCTGGAAAAGAATCTTTATAAAAATTCGGGAAGACGATGTGGTGTCTTCCTCTGTCAACCTGATGTACGCCAAAACATGCCAAGGAAGGGCGTCAGTCCCCAACAAATGTGCGAAGAACTTGGCCACATTCCTCAACTTATTTGTTTCGAGACGATGTATCATCGAATACTGTTGCACAAAGCATTTTTCAAAGTTTTCTTGAAAAACTTTATTGATCATGCAAAACCGTTGTCCTAATAAGCCATAATATCGAAGGTAAGTTCTCTCTTGACTGCAACACTCAAGAAGCATGATGTTCAGCTCCATCTGTCAAATGAAACAACACATTTAGCTTTAGGGTGAATACCATCTTTTGCAGTTTAGCAACAAGCAATTAATAGAAGACATGAATAAAATACAGGATACAAAAAAAAACTCTAGACAATAGTATTCAGAAAATAAAACAAAGGAGATCAATTTGCCTACATGTACATTCAGAAAAGGAGTTTGGCATTAAGCATATTAGTTTTGAGTTCTTGACATAAAGAAGCTTCTTCAGCATTGAATTTGTTGCTCTTGGGAATGTTACTGAGTACGACCTAGCACCAACCCACCAGTGTACAAGAGTTCTGTTTTACTTCAAAGATTTCCAGAGTCGGAGGGTGCTCTATCACTTAAGCGCCCTAAGGTGGATGCCTTAAAAACCATGTCTAGAACTTTTAAACATTTCACTGTAACCAACAAATTAAGACTCAATAAAATGAAAGGTGCCTAAACCATAGGTAGGTGATGCATTGACCACCAATGATGCATACAGTTTTCTTCGCACGTCCAGCACCAAAAGCTACCCAAATGCACGTGGAGACCATTTCGTATTTTCATAACAATTTTCCCTAATATGATCATGTATTTGAGGATCTAAACTGTCACAGCTGAAAGTAGGAACATAAAAAGTTGAAAAAAAATGAAAAAAGTTGACACATTTGCAAAAGGTAAGATCAGGTATCTAACCTAGTAATATTGTTGATTAGAAAATGCATGTATCTGAATCAGAAAGATTTGTATAGCAGCGGAAAAAAATAAAAACCACATAAACAAGGCAATCAACAAGTGACTTCCTCAGACAACTCTGAAGTCAACATTAGATACTCGTACAAAAATTAGATTAAGTACAGTACTTACCTCTTGACCAGGCTCAAGTTTAATCTTTAAAAGCTTGTGACCAGCTTCCTCAAAATCAACACTGGACATGATTGTCAAATATATGGTTCTCCGAAGGTTGATAAGATTGGTCTCAGTTTTATCTCTTATCTCCATCTGTTCTTCATCATCGTCATCATCAGATTCTTCTTCATTCTCGTCATGAGAAGCATCATCAGACCCTTCTTCATCTTCCTCCATTTCATCTCCGAGGATACTTTTCTTTAGGCTCTCATAAGCCTTTTCATCTTCAACGAAGTTTGGGTTTACTCTGAAAACATCTGCAGGTTGAAAAAATTCAGCGGTAAGTCTCTTCACTCATGTCATGAAACTAAACCATGCCCTTGAAGGAAGCAAAAAAAACTTACTTAGGTTAGTCTCAGGGTCTAGCACAGTTTCAAAGGACATATCATGAGTACATTGGTCCTCCAGCTCAACAAGATCCAGTTCTGGACGGATGGCCGGGAAACCCTTTAGAAAGGCAAGGAAACCATATATAATCATAATTTGTTATGTGCATAAAAGGCACCAGCTAGGACAACTATGAATTTACCTGAAATTTAGCCTTTCTAATAGCAAAAAGGCCTTCAATGAGAAACTGCACACGCTTGTCTATTTCACCTTCATGAAGAATGCCTCGAAACCTTTCAAACATAGCTGCATAAATCAAGTGAGGGGTGAGAAACCATTGAGAACTAAAACAAATAAAGGTGGAAACTACTAATACAAAGCATCAAAGAGATAAAAAAAAATTATATCACCACCAATTTAAGATGGATTTTGAAACAATTCAATTACAAGAAATATGGAAAATATATCGTTTCAAGGAATTTAAATTGTATTCATTAATAAAACATTAATATTAAGATTCAATAATTTAGTTTTAATAGATAAATTTCACATGTACTACCAGGACAATAGAAAAATGTGGCACGCTCCCAGAGCACTGCACTCTAGTCTCACTTCGTCCATCATATTCTTTTTCCATTTAATTAAGGTTGAAACTTATAAGCATTAAGGGCATTTGGCTAATTATATGATGTTAGCCCGAATGTAATCTTGTCATCATGCATGCTTGTCATGGTGTGACCTGCCACATAGGTTGTGTGCAGGCGTGTGAATAGCACACATAGGTTGTGTGCTTGCTGTGTGTGAACAAGGCACATGAGTTGTGTCATGTGCGAGTGAACAATGCACATAGGTTGTAGCCTGAATAGATAGGCATGTATGCGGTTCTAGAAGTATCCAGGGCATGTAGGGAGAACTCTAGAATTGGTGCACATAGGTTGTGTAGGCATGTCTAGAAGTATCCAAGGTATGTAGGGAGAACTCTCGAATTAGGAATGTTCTAGAGTAAGATATTTAGGAGTAGAATGAAATATCTAGACTTTGTAGAGTACTCTAGAAGTATGGCGTACGGTTTGGATTGTGCCACATGGCAACAATCTAAAGGGTCATGTACAACAGTACAAGTATAAATAGGGGTACCACCCCTTCCATGTAAGAAGGCAACAGAGCATAGGTTGCTCTCCTAGCATAGGTTGCTGCACTAAGCATGGGGTCCTAGCATAGGTTGTTGGGGCCACATGGGTTGCTATCCTAGCATAGGTTGCTGGGGCAACATGGGTTGCTCTCCTAGCATAGATTGCTGGGGTAAGCATGGAGTTCGAGCATAGGTTGCTCCCCTAGCATATGTTGCTAAGTTTGTAGGCATTCGTTGCCACGTTGCTACAAAAGCTAATAGAAGAAGAAGGCATCCGTTGCCTGAAACTACTGTGTATTCTCCTTTGTAGTGCTAGTGACCAAGGGAGTAAATTTGGTTTGTGTTGGGTTGTGTGTGTGTGTTCTTATTTGGATCTTGTGTTCTTCATCCTCTTCCCCCTCATTCATCCACTCACTTGGTCAAATTCGTGGGATCTGGGCACATCCTAGCCCTTAGGCCACATCAAATGGTATCAGCAGCCCTTGGTTAGCCCGGATTTGACCCCCATCCACCCAAATTCGCCCCAAAAATTTTCTCCAAAAAATCCCCAAAAGATAGCCCTAAATTGCCTTTGGTCAGATCTGGATTTTGTTGCGTTTTGAGTGGTTTTGATCCATGGATTTCGTGTTCCTATGGTAGATCTACATCTCCACCAAATTTCACTGTCAAATTACTTCTATTTCTCCGCGAATCGACGATTTTTCGGCCCAATTTCCGCTGCAGTTCATCGTGTTCGTCCAGTTCGTGTTCGACCGGCAGTGCCGGCCCTGTTTCAGCGGCACTGCCGTGCCCACCGGCACTGCCGGTTCCTGTTCAGCGGCACTGCCGCCGCCGCGCCGCGCAATTTCCGTCGCCAAGCATCAGCCGCCGCCTGCCCCAGACCGGCCCGCCTCCACCACCACACGCCCGACCACCAACACACCCCGCTGCCCCGCTCGCTAGTCGCTACACCCGCGCCGCCAGGCGCTCAGCTCGCCCCGATTCGCTCCAGCTTGGACCCCACGCACGCCCGCGCACAGCCGCCCGCCGCCGCCAGCTTCGCTCCATCCACGCGCTAGCGAGCAGCACCACCAGGCCCTCGTTGTCGCCCAGTACGCGAGCCAGCCAGCCAAGGCCACGCCCCACCACACCCCTGCATCCGCTCAGTTTCAGCTCAAATCCATCTCCACAAGCAGAACCACCACCGCATAGCGCGCAAGCCAGCATCTCCAAGCCGCTGCTCCATTCTCCAGCAATCGCGCGCGACCCGCAGAAATTTCCACTGACCGGCAGTACCGGCCGCATCACCCCCGGCAGTACCGGCAAACTCACCCCGGCAGTACCGGCCAGCCCACAGCGGCACTGCCGGCCATGTACATGTGCTGAGCAAGTTTCGTCCAATTTCGGCTCACATTTTTGCCCCAAATTTTGACAACTTTCCGGCGTCCGTTTGACCCCAAACTTACACAGTTATCCCTTTTCATCTTGACTCTAATTTTGACACCGTTTTCGAAATTTTCCGACTCCAAAATTTTGACACCTTCGATCGCTCGTCGTGACCCAAATTTTCGGGCATTGACTTATTTTGCTCGGTTTCCGTTTTGGAGTGCAAGGATTGTCTTTAGAGCTTCCGCGTCTACATCAACACCGCGGCGACACCTTCGGCACCCCGGACTCCGGCGCAACTACGACACCATCATCGCCATCATCGCAAGTTGTGTGTTCCGACACCGCCTAACATTTTCATCTAGGTATAACTTGCTCCCCATCTTGTAGCCCCTCTTCCTTTGCGATCTATCCTATCGAGCATTGCTTATCAAGTGTTGCGAGACATTGCACGTGATGAGGTCTAAGACCCCGTGTGTGGCCCGATCCTGCGGATTGACGTCGAAACCAAAAGGGGAGATGGGAAAACGCGAGGAACACGAAGAACACGGTGATGAACACGAGGAACCCCGGGACTCACGCACGCACACCAACCCGATACACCCGATACTTACCCCGTGGCTCGATGGACCACGCCAATAGAATCACCCGGAAGAGGCACGCGGCCGAATTCCCGGTGAGAGATTGGTGTTGGAGAAAAGGGGATTGGTGAGGGAGAGAGAGTAGCTTGTACTAGAATCTCACTCAGCAATTACCAAATCAACAACAAGGATGGCCTTGATTACGGAGGGATGATACCCAAGGGAGACTAAGCTCAAAGTTAGGGTTTGAGTTCAAAACAAGTCTAAAGAGCTAATGAGGGGTCCCGGCTACTTATATAGGCACACCCGGCCGGCGGGGGCGAACAGGTACGCAAAAGGATAAGTTAAGGCGGTTTGGTGGGGCACTCTCGTCGAGGTCCGGTTTGGGATCCGGTCAGACCGGGCCTGGGACCGGGCTGTCCGGTCAAGGGTCCGGTCTGGCCGGGCCTGTGGCCGGGCGGGCCGGTCATGGGTCCGGTCGACCGGTCGGAAGCCGGATTCCTGCGAGGTTTCCGGTCGTCGTCCGGTACGAGGGGGCTGGCCCGGTTTCCGACCGGTCGACCGGGCCTGTGACCGGGGAGCCCGGTTGTAGGTCCGGTCCGGCCGGGTCCTGGACCGGCCAGCGTCCGTCTCTTCCTTGGAGCGCTTCGAGCGACGTCGGCTTCGGCTCCATGATCATCTTCATGTCCAGCTGCTTCTCTCCCTCCCTTGGCCATGGCGCCTCCTCCTCTCCGAGGTCTTGATGCGGCTTGTACCTAATGACACATAGCACGTCGGCATGAGGTAGCAATCCATCCAAAGGGGTACCAAGATCAAGGGTAGTGAGGAGCGAGTTCACCTCATCATGTAGAGCCTTGGCTCGGGCTCGTGTCATTGGTCCACTTGGGGGACTAGTTGGTCTTGATGGAGTGTCGTCGGTGAGCGGGGCTACATCATCTCCCCCTTGGGAAAGAGTCGTCCTCGACTCGTGGCCTTCCTCATCTCCATGATAGGGTGACAAGTCGGAGACATTGAACGTGTTGCTCACCAAGTACTTGGAGGTGGGGATGTCGATGACGTAAGCGTTGTTGTTGATGCGTTTGAGGACCTTGAAGGGACCATCTCCTCTTGGCTTGAGCTTCGAATTGCGGTCATGAGGGAATCTTTCCTTCCGGAGGTGGATCCAAACGAGGTCGCCTTCCTCAAAGATGCGTTCCTTCTTCTTGGCGTTGAGTCTTGTAGCTTGACGAAGCACATGTTCTTGAATGGTAGCTCTTGTCTCTTCATGAAGTTTCTTGACGGCGGCGGTGCGCTTGTCGAAGTCCATGTTGATCCGCTCATGAAGTGGGAGCGGGAGCATGTCGAGTGCCGTGAGCGGCTCAAACCCGTAGACGACCATGAAGGGACTCCTTGATGTAGTCGAGTGCTTGGCGCGGTTGTAGGCGAACTCCGCGTGTGGAATGCATTCCTCCCATGACTTCAAGTTTTTCTTCACGAGTATGCGTAGAAGGGTGGAGAGGCTTCGATTGACCACTTCCGTTTGGCCGTCCGTTTGCGGGTGCGAGGATGATGAGAATAAAAGCTTCACTCCAAACTTGGCCATGAGCGACTTCCAAAGATAACTCATGAACTTGACGTCTCGATCCGACACAATGCTTCGCGGCACTCCATGTAGGCGAACGATTTCCACTGAAAAACAACGAAGCAATGTGTGAAGCATCATCGCTCTTATGGCAAGGTATGAAATGAGCCATCTTAGAGAATCTATCCACTACCACAAAGATAGAATCATGTCCATGCTTAGTGCGAGGCAATCCTAGAACAAAATCCATGCTAATGTCCGTCCATGGTGCATGAGGTATAGGCAAAGGCATGTAAAGACCATAGGTATTGGAAGTAGACTTAGCTTGAAGGCATGTCGTGCAACGGTTGCAAAGGCGCTCGACGTCCCTCTTCATCTTCGGCCAATAATAGTGAGTGGCTAGCATCGCAAGTGTCTTATCTCGACCAAAATGTCCCATAAGGCCACCACCATGTGACTCTTGCAAGAGTAACTTCCGAAGAGAAGAATCGGGAATGCAAATTTTGTTGGCTTTGAACAAGTAGCCTTTGTGCAAATAGAAGTCATCAAATCCTCGGTCAACGGAACACTTCTCAAATATCGGAGCAAAGAAAGAATCGGAAGTATAGAGTTCTTTGATCTCTTCGAGTCCCAAGACATGAAAATCCAAGCGAGTCAACAAAAGGGTGTTTTTGCGGGAAAGAGCATCCGCCACTACATTGTCCTTGCCCTTCTTGTATTTGATGACATACGGGAAGGACTCAATGAACTCAACCCATTTTGCATGACGTTTGTTCAAATTGTGTTGGCTTTTCAAGTACTTCAAAGACTCATGGTCGGAGTGAATGATGAACTCTTTTGGCCAAAGATAGTGTTGCCAAACTTCAAGAACACGAACCAAAGCATAGAGCTCCTTGTCATATATAGGATAGTTGAGGCGTGCGCCATCTAACTTCTCACTATAGTATGCCACGGGTTTGCCCTCTTGCATAAGAACACCACCAATACCAAGCCCACTTGCATCACACTCAATCTCAAAAGTTTTGGAAAAATTTGGAAGAACAAGAAGGGGGCTTCGGTAAGGCGTTTCTTCAACTCATCAAAAGCATTTTGTTGGGCCTTGCCCCAAACAAACGGAACATTCTTCTTGGTAAGCTCATTCAAAGGGCAAGCAATGGTGCTAAAATCTTTCACAAAGCGGCGGTAAAACCCGGCAAGTCCATGAAAACTTCGGACTTGGCCAACATTTGTAGGAGTAGGCCAATTATGGATGGCCTCTACCTTGGAAGAATCAACTTCAATCCCATTAGCGGAAACCACAAAGCCAAGGAAAACCAACTTGTTTTGAGCAAAGGTGCATTTGGGGAGGTTAGCATAAAGCTTTTCATGACGCAAGATGCACAAGACTTCTCTCACATGTTGCACATGGTCCTCGAGACATTTGCTATAAATAAGAATATCATCGAAATAGACAACCACACTCTTGCCAATGAGAGGACGCAAGATGTGATTCATGAGGCGCATGAAAGTTGATGGAGCATTGGATAGCCCAAATGGCATAACAAGCCACTCATATAGACCAAGTTTGGTCTTGAATGCCGTTTTCCATTCATCACCAATAGCCATGCGGATTTGGTGGTAGCCACTACGCAAATCAATTTTAGAGAAAATCGTGGCACCACTAAGTTCATCAAGCATGTCATCTAAACGCGGAATGGGATGGCGGTAACGGACGGTAATGGCATTGATGGGGCGACAATCCATACACATCCGTTGCGTCTCATCCGGTTTAGGCACAAGAATCACGGGAACCGCACAAGGGGAAAGGCTTTCTCGAACGTACCCTTTAGCGAGGAGGTCTTGTATTTGGCGTTGGATCTCCTTTGTCTCTTCGGGGTTGGTGCGGTAGGCGGCACGGTTTGGAAGCGGAGCGCCGGGTATGAGGTCGATGCGGTGCTCGATGCCTCTAAGCGGTGGTAGTCCATGCGGGAGCTCGTCGGGGAAGACGTCTTGAAACTCCTTCAAAAGAGACAACAAAGACGAAGGAATGTTGGTTAAGTCGTTAGTCTCCGATGATGGTCCCTTGCATATGAGGACGTAGTGCAATATGGTGGATGGGTTTGCTTGCACTTCTTTCCACTCGCTTTTGGTGGCTAGGAGGACGCTCTTTCGCTCACTCACATATGGCTTGTGGCGCTCACTCTCCATTTGGTGGGTCGCTCCCTCACCTCTCAACTCACTATGGTGGGTGTGGTGTTGTGCCCTCGCTAGAGTCTTCGCATTGTCGGCGATGATTTGACTAGGAGTCATGGGGCGCAACTCGAACTTCTTGTCGTTGACCTTGAAGGTGTATGTGTTGGAGAGTCCATCATGTATAGCCTTCTTGTCATATTGCCAAGGGCGGCCAAGCAACATGTGGCACACCGTCATGGGTACGACGTCACACTCAATAGTATCCTCATAAGGTCCGATCTTGAAGTTGACGGTGACGGTATGTTGTATCTTGACGTTGCCCTTGTCACTCAACCATTGGATATGGTAGGGATGAGGATGCTTGCGGAGAGTGAGGTGGAGCTTCTCACACAACTCGGTGCTTGCAAGGTTATGGCAACTTCCACCGTCTATGATGACCTTGATTGACTTGCCACCAATTCCGGCACGGGTTTGGAAGATGTTGCACCGTTGCTCTTCTCTTGCTTGAGGTTGAGTTGTTAGCACCCTTGTGACCACAAGTGAGGGACTTGGGTCATGCTCACATAAGAGAGGATCTTCTCCACATTCTTGCTCATAAGCTTCTTCACTTTCCACGGCGGCTTGCACAAGGGCTTCATATTCATCCTCATCAAGCGTCTCGATATCACCATTCTCCATAGTGATCATGACCTTGGTGTTCTTGCACTCAAACGACTTGTGACCTTGGGTGCCACACTTGAAGCAAGTGACACTAGAGGGTCCCGTGGATGCCTTAGAGGAGGCGGTGGAGGAGACCGTTTGCTTCATGCGACTTTGGATAGTCGGTCTCTTGGATGGTGTAGAGGAGGCGTCGGCCTTGGCACTTGTAGCTTGAGGCGTTGATGTAGTAGGAGGAGTCGATGTAGCGAACTTGGAGGTGAAGTAGGTCTTGGCCTTGGAGTACTTGATATCCTCAATCACTTGGCGCTCGGCCTTCGATGCTTGGTGCACCAACTCAACCATGTTGGAGTAGGGTTGGAACTCGACGATCCTCTTGATGGGGTAAGAGAGGCCATTGAAGAAGCGAGCAATGGTTTGCTCTTCGGACTCTTGGATGTTGGCTCGCATCATAGTGAGCTCCATCTCCTTGTAGAACTCTTCGACGGTCTTGGTGCCTTGCTTCAACTTTTGGAGCTTGTTGAAGAGGTCGGTCATGTAGTGCGTGGGGACAAAGCGAGCATGCATCTCTTTCTTCATTTCTTCCCAAGTTGCAATTGGAGGTTCTCCCTTCTCTTCCCGAAGAGTGAGGACTTGCTCCCACCAAGTGTTTGCGTAGTCCTCGAACTCAAGAGACGCCATAGCCACCTTCTTGGCACCGGAGTAGTTGTGGATGCGGAATATCTTGTCAACCTTGAGTGCCCATGAGAGGTAGGCCTCGGCATCTTCTTCTCCCTTGAACTTGGGCATGTTGAACTTGAGCTTGCCATACATGTTCTCTTCATCCTCCAAGTTTCTTCGACGAGGAGGGGCACCTTCATCTCTTGCGGCTTGAGGAGGAATAGGAGGTCTTCTACGGCCAACCATAGCATTGGGTTGGTGTTGGAGGTGCACACTTGCTTCACTTGGTTCACGGTGAGGATGTGGTTGAAGATCTTGACGAGGTTGTTGAAGATCTTGACGAGGTGGTTGACGACGCCCAAAGATGGCCCTCTCATCTTGCTCATGTGGTGGTTCTCCTCTTCCACGTTGGTCATGGCGAGGATGATTGCGAAGATCACGCCTCGGTTGGTCTTGATGTTCATGGCCTTGAGCATCACCATGTGGCTCCATATTGTGGGAGATGTTGTCATGCGGGTGGCCGTCACGCCCATGGTGGGCATGGCCATCCGGTTGAGGACGATCTTGTGGAGGACGTTCATGTGGACGAGCATGGCGATGTATTTCTCCTCGCCTAGAGTTGGAGCGAGAGTCTTCATGACGAGCATGTGAGCGATGCGGTCGATGATGGTCTTCATGCCTTGAGGAGGAGCTTGAGGACGAACGGTGACCATGAGAGTAGTAATCTTGTGATGAGCTTGAGGATGATGAAGTAGAGCGGTGTCGACGATGACGACCCAAGTTGGTGATGGCGCGCTCGAGGCTATCCATGCGCCGCTCCATGTTCGCATCATTGGCCGCCATTTGACCATTCAAGTTGTCCGTAGCTTCGCGAAGGAGAGCCAAGTCTTGGTTCACAACGGAGAAGTTGTGTGCCACTTCATCGTATTGCTCATCGATGCGCGTCTCGAAGAGGGTGAGTTGCTCCTTGAACTCTTGGCGTTGCGTCCATAGGTTGTGTTGAGTAGCCAACCTCTCGGTGTTGCGGAGGATTTCTCCCTCCCTTGCTTCATCTCCGCTCCTATCCATGATACAAAGACAAGCACTAGGTTGTATATGTTAGTGGAAGGAGACTACCTCGCACTCTTACCAAGGTAAGATAGTATTGAGGCAATCCACCAAGCCGAAAGCAAGATCAAGTGTATCGGGAACACACGCAAAACCACACGCAAAAGCTAGCAAATATGGTGTTAGGCGAGTGTTGTGGAAAGCCAAAAGACAAATCCACGATTAAGTATGTTGTTAAGAGTGGTGGAAATCCGAAAATCCAAAAGTTGATGCGAAGATCACTATAAACACGGAAAAATGATGTGGAACACACACACGAGATAAGCGGGGTTAGTGCAACCAAAAGTGAGCGGAAAATTGTATGTGCGGATGCTCGGTGTCACACTAACACAAGGAGAGTCAAAGCTTTGGTTGCAAAGGAAGAGACAACTAGATTCACACGTGACCTCTCTTCTCGTATCTCTCTTTGCTTAAAAGCTTTTTCTCTTTTGTATATGGTGGCACTTGCACTCGTTGTATCTTTGGTGGCACGTGGACACTTTGTATGTATGGGCGTATGGATGTATGGATGTATGGATGTATGGTGCTACTCGCACTCTTTTTGTGTTTTGGGGCTTTTTGACGCACTATGTTAGCGTTAGCCTCGCTTTTGCTATCTTGCCACACGAGTGTTTGCTTGGGTGCCTTACTCAACGCTACACACACACCTCACAATGCGGGGTCACGTGCAATGTCTCGCAACACTAGACAAGCAATGCTCAATGGGATAGATCGCAAAGGAAGAGGGGTTACAAGGTGACGGCTGCAAGTTATACCTGCGATGGTGGTGGTGGTGGTGGTGGTGGTGGAGATCGCCGGATGTCGAGGTCGAAGGAGGCGTTGCGTCGCCGGTTGGAGGCTCGGTTGGACCGGGTCCTGGACCGGCTTGCCCGGTTGTCGCCCGGTTGACCGGGTTATGGGCCGGCTCGGCCGGTCGTGGGCCCGGTTGACCGGCTGCTCAACCGGATTTCGCGGGATGAGCTTTCTCTCTCCTGTTCTTCACGAAAACCAAGCCAAATCGACCAAATCGAAGGGAAACGATGGAATTGGAGGCTCAAAGTTGGGGAAATAGTAGATCAAGCACAACAACTCCAAATCCACGGACCAAAACCACTCAAAACGCAACCAAATCACAGATCGGTCAAGAGGCAATTTGGGGCTATTTTTGGGGATTTTTTGGAAAATTTTCTAGGGACGAAATCGGGTGGGTGGAGGGTCAAATCCGCGGAAACCAAAGGCTGCTGATACCATATGATGAGGTCTAAGACCCCGTGTGTGGCCCGATCCTGCGGATTGACGTCGAAACCAAAAGGGGAGATGGGAAAACGCGAGGAACACGAAGAACACGGTGATGAACACGAGGAACCCGGGACTCACGCACGCACACCAACCCGATACACCCGATACTTACCCCCGTGGCTCGATGGACCACGCCAATAGAATCACCCGGAAGAGGCACGCGGCGAGAATTCCCGGTGAGAGATTGGTGTTGGAGAAAAGGGGATTGGTGAGGGAGAGAGAGTAGCTTGTACTAGAATCTCACTCAGCAATTACCAAATCAACAACAAGGATGGCCTTGATTACGGAGGGATGATACCCAAGGGAGACTAAGCTCAAAGTTAGGGTTTGAGTTCAAAACAAGTCTAAAGAGCTAATGAGGGGTCCCGGCTACTTATATAGGCACACCCGGCCGGCGGGGGCGAACGAGTACGCAAAAGGATAAGTTAAGGCGGTTTGGTGGGGCACTCTCGTCGGGTCCGGTTTGGGATCCGGTCGGACCGGGCACTGGGACCGGGCTGTCCGGTCAAGGGTCCGGTCTGGCCGGGCCTGTGGCCGGCGGGCCGGTCATGGGTCCGGTCGACCGGTCGGAAGCCGGATTCTGCGAGGTTTCCGGTCGTCGTCCCGTACGAGGGGCTGGCCGGTTTCCGGCCGGTCGGCCGGGACTGTGACCAGGGAGCCCGGTTGTAGGTCCGGTCCGACCGGGTCCTGGACCGGCCGGCGTCCGTCTCTTCCTTGGAGCGCTTCGAGCGACGTCGGCTTCGGCTCCATGATCATCTTCATGTCCAGCTGCTTCTCTCCCGGCTGCTTCTCTCCCTCCCTTGGCCATGGCGCCTCCTCCTCTCCGAGGTCTTGATGCGGCTTGTACCTAATGACACATAGCACGTCGGCATGAGGTAGCAATCCATCCAAAGGGGTACCAAGATCAAGGGTAGTGAGGAGCGAGTTCACCTCATCATGTAGAGCCTTGGCTCGGGCTCGTGTCATTGGTCCACTTGGGGGACTAGTTGGTCTTGATGGAGTGTCGTCGGTGAGCGGGGCTACATCAGCACGTGGCCCCGATTGTGAGGTGTGTGCGTAGTGTGGAGTCAAGCTTATAAGCAAAACTCGTGTGGCAAAATAGCAAAAGCGAGCTAACGCTAACATAGTGCGAGAAAAAAGCCGCCAAAACACAAAAAGAGCAAAAGAGTGCAAGTGCCCCCATACATACAAATACAAAAGAGTGTCAAGTGCCACCAAATATAAAAGAGAAAAAGCTTTTAAGCAAAAGAGAGAAAAGAGAAGAGAGGCCACGTGTGAATCTTGTTGTCTCTCAAGTTGCAACCAAAGCTTTGATCTCTTCTTGTGTTAGTGTGACACCGAGCACCCTTACTTTTGGGTTCTTACACTTTTCCGCTCATTCCTTGGTCGCACTAACCCCATTTATCTCGTGTGTGAGTTCCACATCTTTCGTGTTTCCATGATCACCATTTGGACATTTGATTTTTGGAGCTTACCCACTCTTAACAACAAACTTGATTTCGGATTTTGACTTTTGGCTTTCCACCATCCTCACCTACCACCATATTTGCTAGCTTTTGCGTGTGTTTTTGTGTGTGTACCCAACACAAATTGAATTATCTCTTGGTTTAGTTAGTTGACCCAATTCTATCACTTCAAGGTGAGACTTGACGGTAGTCTCTTCCACTAACATCCACCATATAGCTTTTGTCGTGCTAACATGGATAGTGAAGAAGAGGATATGGAAGACTACATGGCCTTCGAGGAGGATACTTCCGCAAGCACCGCGGATGTGGAGGAACATGTGGAGCTCTACACCGACTATGGCTCCGCGAGCATCGCCAACATGACCGACATCGAGGAGCTCTACACCGACTATGGCTCCCCAAGCATCATCGACATGGACGACATGGTGGAGCACCACCTTGAGGACAACTTCGACGAGGTCTACATCGACAATGCCTCACTAAGCATCGACGACATGGTGGAGCAACGCCACGCCTACGACATCGACACCGTGACGGAGCCTCACCTCGACTCCACCATGAGCACCGTCGGTGCTCCCACATACCCCTACTTGGCCAATGGAGCTACATATGAAGATAGAGGACCTCCACGATGGCACCATCTAATGGATCATCAAGAGCGTCCCCATCATGAGCGTCATCGACACACTTCTCCGAGCTCCACTAGGCGCCACCATGAGAGTGCTTATGCACAAGATCGTCGACATCAAGGACATCATATGGCGCATCAAGAGCGGCCCCAACATGATCGCCATCGACACGCCTCTCCAAGCTCCACAAGGCACAACAAGCAACATGCCAAGTCGCATGAGCCATCATCTAGGCATGGCAAGGACCGTCATCGACTCACACCATCTCATGATCGTCGTCGACCACCACCACCTCATGGTCTACATCGACATCCGTCCACACATGATCTTCGACGACACCACTCAAGACATGGTGATGAGGCAAGAAGACGAGAGCCTCGACATGAAGACCTTCCTCATACGGCGACTTCTCCCTCTTGTGCCACCACCACAATGGCCCCTACTTCGCCATACGCCTATGGACTCCGATGCTACAAGTGCAAGCAACAAGGCCATCCTCCACGGGAATGTCCCAATCTCCTATGTGAGGTGTGCAAGGCAAAGGGTCACATGGCATGGCAATGCACAACGCCAAGCGCCAAGAAGCTCTACTTCGACAAGCTCAATACACAAGTCTCCAAAATGCCACCACTTGAGGACGACTTAGGAGACGAGGGAGTTGAGCATGGTGAGCATGGGATTCTCCCTTCACCTACGGAGGCGCATGGAGTTGAGATGGTTGAGCATGGGAATTTCCCTTCAACCAAGGAGGCGCATGGAGATGAGGAAGTCGAGCCTACTCCCCTATGCTTCATTGATGAGTTGGTACCAATCCCATGTGAGCATGAGAGCCACTTAGCCCACTTGAGCGAGAGTGATAGTGAGTTGAGTGACTCCCACCCCATATGTGAGTTTGAGTGCTTCCATTTGGAGGACATGAGTGATACACAAAGTGAGTTGAGAGAGGTAGATGATAGGTCCATGGAGGACATCGCATTTGCTAACACATTAACCTCTCCCTCGTTTGTGTCTTCTTATGTTGCACTAGGTTCCACGGAGGACGAGTTCCCGCTCATGGAGAAGATGTACATGGTGCAGGAAGACGATGATATCTCACCATGCTTGCTCCAAGATGGACATGTCGACCACATGGATCCTCCTACTTCCACAACACCTACTTCACATGAGTCGGCCTACAACATAGGTGTTGATGATGCCATGATCCCACTAGTGGACATGATGACTTATGAGTGCATGCATGATCTTGATGATACATTTGCTACGTCACATGCTACTTTCATTTTCCCATGCGATACTTTGCTTGATAACATTGTTGATCATGTGGAAGTGAATGTTTGTGATAACATGACCATGCCATGCTATGAGAGCTTCAATTTTTCCACCATTGCTTGCAATATGTCGACCACTTGCTCTTTACCATGTATTGCTTGCAATGATAATGACAAGGATGACATTAGCTTCCGCATGCTTTGCCCCACATGTTTACACTATTCCATGATCCTTGCATCCAAGATTGCGAACAATTGCTCTTTCTTATGCTTGGTATGTAAGAATGCTTCTTTCATTGTCCACGAGATGGCCCCCATAGCCTTCTCACTTTTTGATGATCATGAGTTACCACATGCCATGAATGCACCTTCTTGCCATATGCACCATCGCCATGCATTTCATACTATCTTGATTGACACTAATGGTGATGTGCACAAGTCATGGAACATCATGATGGATGATGTGTTCCTCTACCATGCACACACGCTTTTTGTTCTCTCTATTGTGTGTATAGGTACCCGCACGACAACTTCCACCGCCACGGAGCATGATCTCACGAAACGCGCAATTGAGAGCTACCCCAACAAGGACCGAACCCGCGGGAATCACACCAAAGGGTATGTTCCCACAAGCCTTCGCCCTCATGTGTTTCCGACTTGGTTTGTCGAGTTTCCGGTTTGGCCCAACTCCTCATCACCTCTTTTGCTTCTTATGCAACACATCTTGACACATCTTGTTGGCACAATGGTTGTTGTATGTCTTGATGATATCATCATACACTCCGAGATTCTCAAGGACCATGTCATACATGTGAGAGACACCTTATGCATCTTGTGCCACATATCACACAAAAAGTTGTTCTTCTTGGGATTTCTCATTTCATCTTTGGCAATTGCAATGGATTCTTTAACACTTGGGAACACTAATACTCGGCTCAAGCCAACCATACTCCCCCAAATTAGAAGTCTCCATCGCTTTGCCATTGCACATAACAATTTTGCCCCAAATTTTGCCGCCGACACTTGCCTTTTCTTTGTTCCACTTGTTTGGGACAATGCTACACATCACATTTTTGACACTTTACAATCCAAACTTTTACATGCACAAACTTTTGCCCCACCAAATTTTGACACTCTTTTGGTTCCCATTTTTGCCAAATGCCTCTTGGAGAAACGACTTGATGCTTCGTGTAGTATTGAGAGCCTTTTGTTCGCCGATCACAAATTTGGCATGCACAAGCTTTCCATTTGCAAGTTGTTTTTCCCCAAGATCTTCTTCGACCGCGACTTTATCCCTCTACCACAACATGGGACAAGTGTCATGGACTACACCGTCGGTGAGGAGGAAGAACAAGAGTCGAGGACGACTCTTCCCCAAGGGGGGGGGGGGAGATGATGTAGCCCCGCTCAAGGACGAAACTACATCATGGCCAACGTTTCCCCCAAGTGAACCAATGACCCGAGCCCAAGTGAAATCCATACATGATAAGGTGAATTCACTCCTTTCTACACTTGAACTCGACATAACCTTGGACGGATTGCTACATCATGCCTATGTCTATATGTCATTAGGTACCAATCTCGTCAAGGACCCGAAGGGAGCGTCAAGGAGCCGAGGAGGGAAAGAAGCCTCATTGCTCATGAACAAGAAGAAGAAGAAGAAGACGAAGGAGAAGGGCCCCAGCCGCCTGCATCGACGCTCCGGCACTGCCGGCCTCTTGATGCCGGCACTGCCGGCCTGCTCACCCCGGCACTGCCGGCCCCCGGACGCCGGCACTGCCGGCCCCACCTGCTGATGACACCTCGAAGACCCACTACCGCCGGATCCTGACCGGCACTGCCGGCCCCTCCCGAGTTGACTTCATCCCAACCGTCTATTTAGCATCTATGGTCACCAATACTTTATTGTAATGCCCCTTTTACCCCTGGACGGATCTGGGCCTATATATAGCTCATCCCTCTCCCCCAATTAGGGTTAGACAAGATTTAGGCTTAAACATAAATTTGAGCTTTGTCTCCCTAGGGTTTCATCCCCTTTGTATCAAGGCACTCTTGAGTGATTTCTACTCTTCATGGATGATTCAAGGCTACCCCTCTCTCATCCAAGTTCTAGTTGAGATCTCCTCACCAATCTCCCACTTGTTAGATTCTAGCCAAGGGTCTCTCTAAGAAGTGGTTCTATTGGCTTGGTCTAACCTACCAAGGGAGTAAATTTGGTTTGTGTTGGGTTGTGTGTGTGTTCTTATTTGGATCTTGTGTTCTTCATCCTCTTCCCCCTCAAATACCCACTCACTTGGTCAAATTCGTGGGATCTGGGCACATCCTAGCCCTTAGGCCTCATCAGAATCAATTGAGAGACTTCGTCGGCGTCATACAAGTTATCCTCCTCATATCATCGATTCCATCCGCTGCTACCATCACGTGTTCATCACCACCCGTCGCTTACTGAGAAGATCGGGCAACCCCTTATCACATCCACAACATGGAACCGACACCTCATCGTCAAGCACATGTTGATGCTCAAGACCAAGGTCATCAAGATCCACCGAGGCGTGATCTCCGAAACCACCCTCGCCATGACCAACGGGGTCGAGGAGAACCGCAACATGATCAAGATGAGAAGGCCATCCTTGGACATCGCCAACAACATCATCAACGTGAACCAAGTGAAGCTAGTGTTCAACTCCACCGCCAACCCAATGCTATGGTTGGCCGTGGAAGACCTCCTATACCACCTCAAGCCGCAAGAGATGAAGGCATCCGTCCTCGCCGGCGAAACTTGGAAGATGAAGAGAACATGTTCGGCAAGCTCAAGTTCAACATGCCCAAGTTCAAGGGTGAAGACGATGCCGAGGCCTACCTCTCATGGGCACTCAAGGTTGACAAGATCTTCCGCATCCACAACTACTCCGGTGCCAAGAAAGTGGCCATGGCATCGCTTGAGTTTGAAGATTACGCCAACACTTGGTGGGAGAAAGTACTCACTCCAAGGGAAGAAAAGGGTGAACCTCCAATTGACACTTGGGAAGAGATGAAGGAAGAGATGCAAGCTCGCTTTGTCCCAACACACTACATGACCGACCTCTTCAACAAACTCCAAAAATTGAAGCAAGGCACCAAGACCGTTGAGGATTTCTTCAAGGAGATGGAGTTAACTATGATGCGAGCCAACATCAAAGAGTCCGAGAACCAAACCTTCGCTAGATTCTTCAATGGACTCAACTACCCCATCAAGAGAATTGTGGAGTTCCAACAATATTCCAACATGGTTGAGTTGGTTCACCAAGCCTCCAAGGCCGAGCGCCAAGTGAATGAGGACATCAAATACTCCAAGTCCAAGTCATACTTCACCTCCAAGCTCGCTACAACACCTCCTTCAACAAGTGTCAAGCCCACCGTGTCCTCTACACCATCAAAGCAACCGACTATCCAAAGTCGCATGAAGCAAACGGTGTCCTCCACCGCCTCCTCAAAGGCTTCTACGGGACCCTCTAGTGTCACTTGCTTCAAGTGTGGCACACAAGGCCACAAGTCCTTCGAGTGCAAGAACACCAAGGTCATGATCACTATGGAGAATTGCGACATAGAGACGCTAAGTGAAGGCGAATATGAAGCGCTTGTGCAAGCCGCCGTCGCAAATGAAGAAGATTATGATGAAGAAAGTGGAGAAGACCCTCTCTTATGCATGCATGACCCAAGCCCTTCTCTCGTGGTCACAAGGGTGCTAACAACTCAACCTCAAGCTATGGAAGACCAACGTTTCAACATCTTCCAAACCCGTGCCGGAATTGGTGGCAAGTCAATCAAGGTCATCATCGACGGAGGAAGTTGCCACAACTTGGCAAGCACCGAGTTGTGTGAGAAGCTCAACCTCACACTTCGCAAGCACCCTCATCCTTACCATGTCCAATGGTTAAGTGACAAGGGCAACGTCAAGATACAACATACCGTCACCGTCAACTTCAAGATTGGGCCCTATGAAGATAATATTGAGTGTGACATGGTGCCCATGACGGTGTGCCACATGTTGCTTGGCCGCCCATGGCAATTTGACAAGAAGGCTATACATGACGGATACTCCAATGCATACACCTTCACGGTCAAGGATAATAAGTTTGAGCTTCGCCCAATGACTCCTAGCCAAATCATCGCGGACAACGCGAAGGCTTTAGCGAGGGCACAACAACACTTCCACCATAGTGAGTTGAGAGGAGAGGGAGCGCCCCACCAAAAGGAGAGTGAGCGCCACAAGCCATACATGAGCGAGAGAAAGAGCGTCCTCCTAGCCACCAAAAGCGAGTGCAGAGAAGTGCAAGAAAACCCATCCACCACATTGCACTATGTGCTAATTTGCAAGGGGCCGTCATTGGAGACTAATGACTTAACCAACATTCCTTCGTCTTTGTTGTCTCTTTTGAAGGAGTTCTAAGACGTCTTCCCCGACGAGCTACCTCATGGACTCCCACCGCTTCGGGGCATCGAGCACCGCATCGACCTCATACCCGGCGCTCCCCTTCCAAACCGTGCGGCCTACCGCACCAACCCCGAAGACACAAAGTAGATTCAGTGCCAAATACAAGATCTCCTCGCTAAAGGGTACGTTCGAGAAAGCCTTAGCCCTTGTGCCGTTCCGGTGATTCTTGTTCCTAAACCGGATGAGACGCAACGAATGTGTATGGATTGCCGCCCCATCAATGCCATTACCGTTCGTTACCGCCATCCCATTCCGCGTTTAGATGACATGCTTGATGAGTTGAGTGGTGCCACTATTTTCTCTAAAGTTGATTTGCGTAGTGGCTACCACCAAATCCGCATGGCAATTGGTGATGAATGGAAGACGACATTCAAGACCAAACTTGGTCTCTATGAATGGCTTGTCATGCCATTTGGTCTTTCAAATGCTCCATCAACTTTCATGCGTCTCATGAATCACATCTTGCGTCCTCTCATTGGCAAGAGTGTGGTTGTCTATTTCGATGATATTCTCATTTATAGCAAAAATCTCGAGGACCATGTGCAACATGTGAGAGAAGTCTTATGCATCTTGCGTCATGAGAAGCTTTATGCCAATCTTCCCAAATGCACTTTTGCCCAAAACAAATTGGTTTTCCTTGGTTTTGTGATTTCCACCAATGGCATTGAAGTGGACTCTTCGAAGGTTGACGCCATACATAATTGGCCCACGCCGACCACCGTTGGTCAAGTTCGAAGGTTCCATGGACTCGCCGGTTTCTACCGCCGCTTTGTGAAAGATTTTAGCAACATTGCTTGCCCTTTGAATGAGCTTACCAAAAAGAATGTTCCGTTTATGTGGGGCAAGGCCCAACAAAATGCTTTTGATGAGTTGAAGAAACGCCTTACCGGAGCTCCCCTTCTCGTCCTTCCAAATTTTGCAAAAACGTTTGAGATTGAGTGTGATGCGAGTGGACTTGGTATTGGTGGAGTTCTTATGCAAGATGGTAAACCCGTGGCATATTATAGTGAGAAGTTGGATGGCGCACGCCTCAACTATCCTATATATGACAAGGAACTTTACGCTTTGGTTCGTGTTCTTGAAGTTTGGCAACACTATCTTTGGCCAAAAGAGTTTGTTATTCATTCCGACCATGAGTCTTTGAAGTATTTGAAAAGCCAACACAATTTGAAAAAACGACACGCAAAATGGGTTGAGTTCATTGAGTCCTTCCCGTATGTAATCAAATACAAGAAGGGCAAGGACAATGTAGTAGCGGATGCTCTTTCCCGCAAACTCACCCTTTTACTCACTCATTTGGATTTTCATGTCTTGGGTCTTGAGGAGATCAAAGAACTCTATCCTTCCGATTCTTTCTTTGCACCGATACTTGAGAAGTGTTCCGTTCATCGAGGATTTGATGATTTCTATTTGCATACCCGAGTCTTCTCTTCGTAAGTTGCTTTTGCAAGAGTCACATGGAGGTGGTCTCATGGGACATTTTGGTCGCGACAAGACGCTCTCGATGCTATCAACCCATTACTATTGGCCGAAGATGAAGCGAGATGTGGAGCGCCTATGCAACCGTTGCACTACATGCATTCAAGCTAAGTCCACCACCAACCCTTATGGTCATTACATGCCTTTGCCTATTCCTTATGCTCCTTGGTCGGATATAAGCATGGACTTTGTACTAGGCTTACCACGAACAAAACATGGGCATGATTCGATCTTTGTGGTAGTGGATAGGTTCTCTAAAATGGATCATTTCATACCATGCCATAAGACCGATGATGCTTCACACATTGCTTCATTGTTTTTCAGGGAAGTGGTTCGCCTACACGGAATACCGGCAAGCATTGTGTCGGATCGAGACGTCAAGTTTATGAGTTATCTATGGAAGTCGCTCATGGCAAAGTTTGGAGTGAAGCTCTTGTTCTCATCGTCCTCGCACCCTCAAACCGATGGACAAACGGAAGTGGTCAATCGAAGCCTCTCAACTCTTCTACGCATACTAGTGAAGAAAAATTTGAAGTCATGGGAAGAGTGTCTACCCCACGCGGAGTTCGCCTACAATCGAGCCAAGCACTCCACAACATCACGGAGTCCGTTCATGGTCGTATATGGCTTCGAACCGCACACGGCGCTCGACCTCCTTCCACTACCTCTTCATGAAAGAACGAGCATGGACTTCGACAAGCGCACCACCGCCATGAAGAAACTACATGAAGACACAAGAGCAACTGATGAGGTCTAAGACCCCGTGTGTGGCCCGATCTTGCGGTTGACCCGAAATCCAAGGAGGGAGAGAGGGAGAGCGCGAGGAACACGATGAACACGAAGAACACGAAGAACTCACGCACGCACACCAACCCGATACAATCGATACTTACCCCCGTTGCTCGATGGACCACGCCAATAGAATCAACCCGGGAGAGACGCGCGGTAGAATCCCGGAGTGAGAGATCGGTGAGGGAGATGAATCTAGGAGTGGGAGAGAGAGTGGGTAGCACTAGAATCTCACACTCACAAATCCAATCATCCAACAAGGGTAGCCTTGATACAAAGGGGATGAAACCCTAGGGAGACAAAGCTCAAATCCATGTCTAAGCCTAAATCTTGTCTAAAGAGGTAAGGGGGCGACCGGGGTGCTTATCTAGGCATACAAGGCAGCTTGGGCCGAACGGGTACAAGTTGGTGGGGTCAAACCCGTCAGATCCGGTTTGTGTCCGGTCTGACCGGGCCGGTGACCGGGCTGTCCGGTCATGGGTCCGGTTTGACCGGGCCTGTGACCGGGCAGTCCGGTCATGGGTCCGGTCGACCGGGCGCAAACCGGGAATCTGCGAAGTTTCCGGTCTTCGCCCGGTACGAGGGAGTTGCGCCCGGTTGGGCGCCCGGTTGACCGGGCCTGGGACCGGACGGCCCGGTTGTGGGTCCGGTCCGACCGGGTCCTGGACCGGCCAGGCTGGGCCTCTTCCTCCCGCCTCTTCTTCCTCTTCCTTCTTCTCTTCTTTCCTTCTTCTTCTCCTCTTCCTTGCACCATGGGAGTTCCTTCTCTCTTGGTCCTTGCCGATGTCGGCACCTATAGACACAATGATGATAGGCATGAGGTAGCATACCATTCACGTTGGTGTTGAGGTCGACCATAGAGAGGAAAGGGTTCACCTTGACATATATGGCGGGGGTTTGTGTTGTTGGTCCACTTGGGGGACTCCTTGGCCATGGTGTAGCGTCGACGATAGGCGGGGCTGCACTTGACGGTCCTTGGAGGTGGAGGTGTCGACGAAGGCCACCCCGCATCATCTCCCCACCCCCTTGGGGAAGAGTCGTCCTCGACTCTTGTTCCTCCTCAACAATGATGTAGTCCATGACGGTTCTCCCATGTAGCGTCGGGTGGACAAAGTCGCGGTCGAAGAAGAACTTGGGGAAAAACAACTTGCGAATGGAAAGCTTGTGCATGCCAAATTGGTGATCGGTGAACAAGAGGCTCTCAATCAAATACGAAGCATCAAGTCGTTTCTCCAAGAGGCATGTGGCAAAAATGGGAACCAAAAGAGTGTCGATGTATCCACAATGTGGTAGGGCAAAAATTTGTGCATGTAAAGATGTTGTAAGGTGTCAAAAATGTGTGGTGTAGCATTGTCCCAAACAAGTGGAACAAACAAAAGGCAAGTGTCGGCGGCAAAATTGTGGGCTAAAATTGTTATGTGCAATGGCAAAGCGATGGGAGACTTCGAACTTGGGAGAGTGTGGTTGGCTTGAGCCGAGTATGAGTGTCCTCAAGTGTGAACGAATCCATTGCAATTGCCAAAGATAAAATGATAAATCCAAAGAAGAGCAACTTTTTGTGTGACATGTGGCACAAGATGCATAAGGTGTCTCTCACATGTATGACATGGTCCTTGAGAATCTCGAAGTGTATGATGATATCATCACGACATACAACAACCATTGTGCCAACAAGATGTGTCAAGATGTGTTGCATAAGAAGCAAAAGAGGTGACGAGGAGTTGGACCAAACCGGAAACTCGACAAGGCAAGTCGAAAACACACGAGGGCGAAGGCTTGTGGGAACATACCCTTTGGTGTGATTCCCGCGGGTTGGGTCCTTGTTGGGGTAGCTCTCAATTGCGCGTTTCGTGAGCTCATGCTCCGTGGCGGTGGAAGTAGTCATTCGAGTATCTATACACACAATAGAGAGAACAAAAAGCGTGTGTGCATGGTAGAGGAACACATCATCCATCATGATGTTCCATGTCTTGTGCACATCACCATTAGTGTCAATCAAGATAGTATGAAATGCATGGCGATGGTGCATATGGCAAGAAGGTGCATTCATGGCATGTGGTAACTCATGATCATCAAAAAGTGAGAAGGCTATGGGGGCCATCTCGTGAACAACGAAATAAGCATTCTTGCATACCAAGCATAAGAAAGAGCAATTGTTCACAATCTTGGATGCAAGGATCATGGAATGGTGTAAGCATTTTGGACAAAGCATGCGGAAGCTAATGTCATCCTTGTCATTATCATTGCAAGGCAATACATGGTCAAAGAGCAAGTGGTCGATCATTATTGCAAGCAATGTTGGAAAAATTGAAGCTCTCATAGCATGGCATGGTCATGGTATCACAAGCACTCACTTCCACATGATCAACAATGTTATCAAGCAAAGTCATCGCATGGGAAAAGTGAAAGTAGCATGTGACGTAGCAAATGTATCATCAAGATCATGCATGCACTCATAAGTCATCATGTCCACTAGTGGGATCATGGCATCATCAACACTTATGTTGTTACCTTTGTAGGCCGACTCATTTGAGGTAGGTGTTGTGGAAGTAGGAGGATCCATGTGGTCGACATGTCCGTCTTGGAGCAAGCATGGTGAGATATCATCATCTTCATGCACCATGTACATCGTCTCCATAATCGGGAACTCATCCTCCGTGGAACCTAGTGCAACATAAGAAGACACAAACGATGGAGAGGTTAATGTGTTAGCAATTGCGATGTCCTCCATGGACCTATCATCTACCTCTCTCAACTCACTTTGTGTATCACTCATGTCCTCCAAACGGAAGCACTCAAACTCACATATGGGGTGGAAGTCACTCAACTCACTATCACTCTCACTCAAGTGGGCTAAGTGGCTCTCATGCTCACATGGGATTGGTACCAACTCATCAATGAAGCATATGGGAGTAGGCTCGACTTTCTCATCTCCATGCGCCTCCTTGGTTGAAGGGAAATTCCCATGCTCAACCATCTCAACTCCATGCGCCTCCTTAGGTGAAGGGAGAATCCCATGCTCACCATGCTCAACTCCATCGCCTCCCAAGTCATCCTCAAGCGGTGGCGCCATGGTGTTGATGAGAGCTAGGCTCGGCTCAACTTCGCCCTTGAGTTCACCTTGGCGATCTTCATCTTGAAGTGTGGGCGCTAATAGGCTTCTTGGTGGCTTGTGCTTGTAGCTTGTCGAAGTAGAGCTTCTTGGCGCTTGGCGTTGTGCATTGCCATGCCACGTGACCCTTGGCCTTGCACACCTCACATAGGAGATTGGGACATTCCCGTGGAGGGTGGCCTTGTTGCTTGCACTTGTAGCATCGGAGTCCATAGGCATGTGACGAGGTAGAGGCCATTGTGGTGGTGGCACAAGAGGTGGAAGTCGCCTTATGAGGAAGGTCCTCTTGATGTGCCCTCTGCCATCCTTGGAGTGGTAGACACCCTAATGATGGTGTTTGTCGCCTTCATGTCGAGGCTCTCGTAGTCGTGCTTCATCACCATGTCTTGAGTGAGTGTCGTCGAAGATCCGTGGAAGATGTTGGTCGATGGCGCTCATGAAGTGGCTTGTGGCGGCGAGGCTCGTGTGGTGACGTATGTCGATGTAGACCATGAGGTGGTAGTGGTCGACGACTATCATGAGATGGTGTGAGTCGATGACGGTCCTTGCCATGCCTAGATGATGGCTCATGCGACTTGGCATGTTGCTTGCGGCGCCTTGTGGAGCTTGGAGAAGAGTGTCGATGACGCTCATGATGGGGGCGCTCTTGATGCTCCATATGGTGTACTTGAAGTCGACGATCTTGTGCATAAGCACTCTCATGGTGGTGCCTTGTGGAGCTCGAAGACGAGTGTCGATGACGCTCATGATGGGGATGCTCGTGATGATCCATATGATGGTGCCATGTTGTAGGTCCTCTATCTTCATATGTAGTTCCATTGGCCAAGTAGGCGTTGCTCAAGGTGGAGTCGAGGTGAGGTTCCGCCATGGTGTCGATGTCGTAGGCGTGGCGTTGCTCCACCATGTCGTCCATGCTTGATGAGCCATTGTCGATGTAGAGCTCGTCGAAGTCGTCCTCAAAGTGGTGCTCCACCATGTCGTCCATGTCGATGATGCTTGGGGAGCCATGGTCGTTGTCGAGCTCCTCGATGTCGGACATGCCGATGATGCTTGTGGAGCTATAGTCGGAGTAGAGCTCCACATGTTCCTCCACATCCGCGGTGCTTGAAGAGGTATCCTCCTCGAAGTGCTCCGTGTACTCCTCCGTATCTTCTTCGTCGCTATACATGTTAGCACGACAAGATCTATATGGTGTATGTTAGTGGAAGGAGACTACCTCGCACTCTTACCAAGGTAAGATAGTATTGGGGCAATCAACCAAGCCAAAAGTAAGATCAAGTGTATCGGGGACACACGCAAAACCACACGCAAAAGCTAGCAAATATGGTGTTAGGCGAGCGTTGTGGAAAGCCAAAAGACAAATCCAAGATCGAGTATGTTGTTAAAAGTGGGTAAGGTCCAAAAATCCAAATGTCAATGTGAAGATCACTATAAACACGGAAAAGTTGTGGAACACACACACGAGATAAGCGGGGTTAGTGCAACCAAAAGTGAGCGGAAAAGTGTATGTACGGATGCTCGGTGTCACACTAAAACAAGGAGAGGCAAAGCTTTGGTTGCAAAAGAAGAGACAACTAGATTCACACGCGGCCTCTCTTCTCGCATCTCTCTTTGCTTAAAAGCTTTTTCTCTTTTGTATATGGTCGCACTTGCACTCGTTTGTATCTTTGGTGGCACTTGGACACTTTTGTATGTATGGGCGTATGGATGTATGGATGTATGGATGTATGGTGCTACTCGCACTCTTTTTGTGTTTTTGGGGCTTTTTCACGCACTATGTTAGCGTTAGCCTCGCTTTTGCTATCTTGCCACACGAGTGTTTGCTTGGATGCCTTACTCAACACGACACACACACCTCACAATGCGGGGCCACGTGCAATGTCTCGCAACACTAGACAAGCAATGCTCAATGGGATAGATCGCAAAAGGAAGAGGGGTTACAAGGTGACAGCTGCAAGTTATACCTGCGATGGTGGTGGTGGTGGTGGTGGAGATCGCCGGATGTCGAGGTCGAAGGGGGCGCGAAGATGCGCCCGGTCTGGGGCCCGGTTGGACCGGCGCCTGGACCGGCCTGTCCGGTTTCCGCCCGGTCGACCGGGTTCTGTGCTGGCTCGTCCGGTCTGTGGCCCGGTTGACCGGGTTCGCGTTGGCTGGCTCGTCCGGTCTATGGCCCGGTCGACCGAGGTTCACGTGGCTGGCTCAGTCCGGTCACAGTGTCCCGGCTTGACCGGGTTCACGTGCTCGGCTACGTCCGATCCGTGGTCCGGATGACCGGGTTCTGTGCTTGGCTCGTCCGGTCCGTGGCCCGGTTGGCCGGGTTCGAAACCGGGTTTCACGATTTGGAGCTTTCTCTCTCCGTTACGATGAGGTCTAAGACCCCGTGTGTGGCCCGATCTCGCGGATTGACTTCGAAACCAAGGGGGAAGATGGGAAAACGCGATGAACACGAAGAACACGACGGGCACGAGGAACTCCGAGACTCACGCACGCACACCAACCCGATACACCCGATGCTTACCTCCGTGGCTCGATGGACCACGCCAATAGAATCTCCGAGGAAGAGACACGCGGTAGAATTCCCGGAGAGAGATTGGGATTGGAGAGGAAGAGCTTGGGGAAGGAGAGAGAGTAACAAGTACTAGAATCTCCTTCAACAAGATCTAAGCCAACAACCAAGGTGCCTTGATTACAGAGGGATGATACCCAAGGGAGACTAAGCTCAAAGGTAGGTTTGAGTTCAAAACAAGTCTAAAGAGCTAATGAGGGGTTCCAGCTACTTATATAGGCACACATGGCCAGCAAGGGCGAACAGGTACGCAAAAGGATAAGTTAAGGCGGTTTGGTGGGGCACTCTCGTCGAGTCCGGTTTGGGATCCGGTCGACCGGGCACTGTGACCGGGCTGTCCGGTCATGGGTCCGGTCGGCCGGGCTCGTGACCGAGCCGTCCGGTCATGCGTCCGGTCGACCGGTCGGAAGCCGGATTCTGCGAGGTTTCCGGTCCTGGGTCCGGTCGTCGTCCGGTACGAGGGAGCTGGTCCGGTTTCCGACCGGTCGGCCGGGCCTCGGCCGGGCGCCGGTTGTGGGTCCGGTCCGGCCGGGTCCTGGACCGGCCGGCGTCCGTCTCTTCCTTGGAGCGCTTCGAGCGACGTCGGCTTCGGCTCCATGATCATCTCCATGTCCAGCTGCTTCTCTCCCTCCCTTGATCTTGGCGCCTCCTCCTCTCCGAGGTCTTGATGCGCCTTGTACCTAATGACACATAGCACGTCGGCATGAGGTAGCAATCCATCCAACGGGGTACCAAGATCAAGGGTAGTGAGGAGCGAGTTCACCTCATCATGTAGAGCCTTGGCTCGGGCTCGTGTCATCGGTCCACTTGGGGGACTTGTTGGTCTTGGTGTGGAGGTGACCGAAGGCCACCCCGCATCATCTCCCCCTTGGGAAAGAGTCGTCCTCGACTCTTGCTCCTCTTCATCTTCATGATATGGCGACAAGTCCGACACGTTGAACGTGTTGCTCACCAAGTACTTGGAGGTGGGGATGTCGATGACGTAAGCGTTGTTGTTGATGCGTTTGAGGACCTTGAAGGGACCATCTCCTCTTGGCTTGAGCTTCGAATTGCGGTCATGAGGGAATCTTTCCTTCGGAGGTGGATCCAAACGAGGTCGCCTTCTTGAAATATGCGTTCCTTCTTCTTGGCGTTGAGGCCGGTAGCTTGACGAAGCACATGTTCTTGAATGGTAGCTCTTGTTTCTTCATGAAGTTTCTTGACGGCGGCGGTGCGCTTGTCGAAGTCCATGTTGATCCGCGCATGAAGGGGGAGCGGGAGCATGTCGAGTGCCGTGAGCGGCTCAAACCCGTAGACGACCATGAAGGGACTCCTTGATGTAGTCGAGTGCTTGGCGCGGTTGTAGGCGAACTCCGCGTGTGGAATGCATTCCTCCCATGACTTCAAGTTTTTCTTCACGAGGATGCGTAGAAGGGTGGAGAGGCTTCGATTGACCACTTCCGTTTGGCCGTCCGTTTGCGGGTGCGAGGATGATGAGAATAAGAGCTTCACTCCAAACTTGGCCATGAGCGACTTCCAAAGATAACTCATGAACTTGACGTCTCGATCCGACACAATGCTTTGCGGTACTCCATGTAGGCGAACAATTTCCCTGAAAAACAACGAAGCAATGTGTGAAGCATCATCGCTCTTATGGCAAGGTATGAAGTGAGCCATCTTAGAGAACCTATCCACTACCACAAAGATTGAATCATGTCCATGTTTGGTGCGAGGCAATCCTAGTACAAAATCCATGCTAATATCCGTCCATGGTGCATAAGGTATAGGCAATGGCGTATAAAGACCATAGGGATTAGATGTAGACTTAGCTTGTAAGCAAGTGGTGCACCGGCGGCAAAGGCGTTCCACGTCGCGGTACATTCTTGGCCAATAGTAGTGGGTCGAGAGCATGGCATATGTTCTCTCTTCCGAAGTGACCCATGAGACCACCTCCATGTGACTCTTGCAAAAGCAATTTTCGAAGCGAAGACTCGGGAATGCAAATTTTGTTAGCTTTAAACAAGTAGCCATCATGCAAATAGAAATCATCCACTCCTCTTTCAATGGAGCACTTCTCAAAAATTGGAGCAAAGAAAGAATCGGAAGTATAGAGTTCTTTGATCTCTTCGAGTCCCAAGACATGAAAATCCAAGCGAGTCAACAAAAGGGTGTTTTTGTGGGAAAGAGCATCCGCCACTACATTGTCCTTGCCCTTCTTGTATTTGATGAC
>NW_025899826.1:0-45243 GCF_022539505.1 Lolium rigidum
TAGGCATAGATGCATGTTGGATAGCGGTCTATGTACTTTGTCGTAATGCCACTGATTAAATCACATAGTAATCATCGTTGATATGTATTGAATCTCTATTTGTCAATTGCTCGCACGTAATTTGTTCACCCAGCATGTTAGTTATCTTATTGGAGAGACACCTCTAGTGAACTGTGGACCCCGGTCCAATCTTTTACATCTGAATACATTCTACTGTTTTTACTGTTCTTTGCAAACAACCACCATCTTCCACTCGATACACTTAATCCTTTGTTTTCAGCAAGCCGGTGAGATTGACAACCTCACTGTTACGTTGGGGCAAAGTACTTTGATTGTGTTGTGCAGGTTCCACGTTGGCGCCGGTTTCACTGGTGTTGCGCCGCACTACATTCCTCCACCAACAACCTTCACATGCTTCTTGGCTCCTACTGGTTCGATAACCTTGGTTTCTTTCTGAGGGAAAACTTGCTGCTGTGCGCATCACACCTTCCTCTTGGGGTTCCCAACGGACGTGTACATCTATGCGCATCACTCCTCTTCCAGTGAAGAGAAGACTACGTGTTTATACTAGTCGGTGTTGGGGCTGTAGTATCAACAATTCCCCACGCCTCCTGTGAGAGGTTTTGTGCACTCTAGGATGCAGTTACCCACGAGAGGTGGTGGTGGTGGTGGTGGTGTAGCCTGCGAACGGGTGGAAGGAGGCGGTGGATCCACAAGAAGCCTCAGAGGGACCAGTCATTCTGACCTCAGGCTCCTTGTCGATGTCTTCTGGTAGTGGAAATGGTGGCGGTGGCCACCAGCAAGCCACCGAGCCATAGACTCGCACGGGCCTTCCTAATGGGGCCCAACACGTGCATGGGGAGGTAGAGGGCCACATGGAGGTGTAGTCATGGCCAACTTTTACCTCGACATTTGAAGCTTTGATCGCGACAATTGAAGCTTCTTCCCCTTTGTTGGCTGATGTTATTGGGAACGCTGATTGACGTTCTCGTGATACTCTTGGTTGCTCTAGGGACAAAGGGCTTGCAAGTGGCTTCCAGCTCCCAAGATAACAGTCCTTTCCCATGCCTGCCTGCTGGGAACAACCTTCCACCTTTGGTCGATGTGTTGTTTGGATCGCCAACAATGATCAGGGAATTGCATCCTCCTTCAGCTAGTCTAGAAGCGGAGATGGGCTTGCTGGGCCTAGTGGTTCAAATCCAATACATGGAGAACCTTTTGCCTCTATTTGCTGCTACGACATGGCAAGTTGCGGAAGAGGGGCCATCTGTTGTTGAGGGGATTATGCCATCCTAGAAGGACACCTAGAGGCTAGCGCGGGAGTTAGTACCGTCGAGGCCCAAAAGGAGTGCGAAGATCCCATGGAGGAGGAACGCGAAGGGCACATGCTACATCACATTGTTAGCTCCAAGGCTAACGTGAACTCGATGCAGCGAGACAATTCCTTCCTGGCTCCCAGTGTCTTCCTTGCCAGCGCTGCTAAAAAAGTCCTCCTCCCCTACTTGTGTCCCCTCCCCACCCTTGCCATCTCCGTCACCAGCCCCCCTCCCCCCGAAGAAACCACCCGCCTCCACTGCGAAGAAGTCCATTAGAACCAGTGGGAGGCTAGAGGCAAAGCCAAAGAGCGGCATCTCTTCCCTCGACAAGGCCAAGCTAGTATTGCTGAAGAAAAGTGGCGTAATGGCAGAGAATGAGACTCCCACCGCCAGACTAGGAGCATGTCACCCTTCTTCATCTCGGAAGTTTCTGCTCTAGTTGATGTCCATGTTCCTAGGAAGAGGAAGGAGGTTGTGTCGACCACTTCGATTGTCCCTGCATACTGATCTATTGGTTGATGGTATGTGTGAGATCCCCTTGTTTCTCCATGTTAGGCCTACCCGTTGTTGTTGTGTGTGCTCGTGTTGGGCTGCTGCTGTTTTTGTGGAGCAGCGTCAATTATATGTTCATAGTTGCTTGAGCCCCTAGATGGGGTTTTGGATGTGTTGTCATGTTGTCAGATGCGAGTTCTTTAGGTTTATTAAATGCAACTGCTAATTGTTATGTGGAATACGAGGGGTTTAAACAACTCGGCCAGGAGAAAAGTGATTCTCGATTTTCTTGCTGATAAACACTGCAATCTGATATGTTTGCAAGAAACAAAGCTTGAGCTTATTGATAAGAAAATTGTGAGGAAAACCTTGGAGTGCCTGTTTGAGGATAATTTTGTGTGCAAACCAGCTGATGGAACTAGAGGGGGATTTTTTTAAGGGAGACACATTAATCATCTCTCAGTGAAACGTATACAGTCACGATTACACATTTCCTTAACAGCTTCTGGGACATGGGCTAGCCACACAATCTTGCGGCTAGAGTTCCTATGTAGTTGAGCTAAATATATTATGAGCAACTGTATTACAGTTCTTGCTTATTATAGAAACAATGTAGTTCGGTAGCATGCTTCTAGCTTCGCTGATGTTGTTGTAGATATGCCAGTTCCTGGATGCACTGGGAGCAGGGTTGTTTACGGTAGACACACCGCACAATCAGATTCCAAGGTAGCAGGGTTCAGGGTGTGGTCGACAACAATCTTCACTCCTTCCCAGATCGCGAAGGCTTCTGTCTCTTCAGCATTACTGCATCTTGTCCTTACGATACTCCGCGATGATTACATAACCCAGGTGATCACGGATGACAACACCAGCAGTACATTCGTGCGATGAAGCACAAAAGGTTGCATCCACATTCATCTTCATCTCGCCAAGTCTTGGATGATACCAAGCATCAACCTTGTTGTGGACACTCTTGGAAGGCATAACTTTCAAGCAACCAGTATCAGATAAAGGACCAGAAGTAGAAGTCGACAAACCTTTCTCGGGGCTGGCCTTGTTGCTAATGTTATTGAGGAAATTGTCGTAGCCAATGAGAAGGTAATTAGAGGGGGAATTTTAATTGCTTGCTCTGCAGATTTCTCTGTCTCTTTGCTGCCTTCTGTGTCGTGTGCTTTCTTGCTGACTGTAAGGTTACAGACATGTACAATGGAAAGCCTTTGTCACTAACAGGAGTTTATGAGCCCCAAGAGTATGTCGATAAGTACCTTTTTGCGCAGGAATTAAGGGTCATCAAGCCATTGGTTGCTGAGGAATGACTGCTGCTAGGAGATTTTAATCTGATAAAAAAGGCAGAGGACTAGAGCAACAATAACCATAATTTGAGACTGATGGGTTGTTTCAGGGTTGCTATTGATGACTTGGAGCTAAGAGAGTTTCAGTGGAATGGGCACCTCTAGTACGAATTGTTCGAATTTTCATGTCAAAAGAGTGGGACTAGTATCAGCAATATTATATGTCTCCCGCTTCGACCTCCATCTCGGATCACTGCCTCTCTTCCTCAAAAAGATGCAACTTTAGTTTTCCAAAGGCTTCAGGTTTGATTATTTTTTTGACAAAGGTTGAGGGGTTGCCTGAGGTGGTGCAGAAGGCATGGGACAAGCCTGTGCAATCTCAAGCTGCAATCAAACATTTGCATATCAAGCTAAGAATAGCCAAGGAGCTAAACAAAATGGGACAAAAAAAGAACCCAAGAAATTAGGCTCAAATCTAATGTGGTCCATGAGGTCATTTTCCAACTCGATGTTTCCCAAGGAAGTCGTAACCTTTCTGCCAAGGAACATCAACCGAGAACCTTTTTGAAGGAAAGTGTTACCCTCCAAAACCCACCGACGGGCAATGGCTAAGCAACACGAAGAGCCGAGAGGCTCCCAAGGCCGCTTAGTGGACCCTGGCACCTCGCGTCGTCCCGCAAATCTTCCAGCCACGTCCTGGCGGTTGCTAGGGCGTGCCACCTGACCTAGACCTGATCAGGAGGTGTTAGAGTGCTTCGATTGTTCCTGCATGGTAGACACGTAAACATTAAATACGAGCCCTATCGGCTCTCAGGTTGCCCTGTGGATCGGCTCAAGGAGCCGATCGCCCCATGGTTCACGTTGGATTTACAATGACATGTGGATCCTGCTTGATCAAAACAAAGCTAAAGCGATCCACGACAGTTTAGGGTTTTCACCGCATAACCGGAACGTCCTACGTGTGATCGGGCCTAGCAGCCACGGAAGATGATGCAAACTACCCCTGCAAGAGGCCTAAAAACCAACATAACATTGATTCCCGGAACATCCCTTGCAGGGACGGTGAAAAACACCTAACGCACTACCGGATCGTCCGACCCCAGCATAAGGCCTAACTATGCAGATATTAAACTAATCTTTGCGGGGCAAGGAGCAACTATAACGGATCGGATCTACTAAGCAACGAACAAGCAAGATGCTGCCCTTACACCCGTATAGGTGTAAGGGCAGCTAGGTGTCGAGGGACGGCATTGCCACGCAGATATGCACGAGAAAGCATCAATGCAAGCCCCTAAACACCTAATGATAAGTAGTACTTGCTCGCCATTAACAACGCTTCAGCACGAGCGAGTACAAGGTAGACGAATAAACGTATCTTGCCTAGATCGCTAGATGCGATCTAGGCAACATGGTGCTTACCCGGAGAAACCCTCGAAGAAAGGGGTGGCGATGCGCTGATTTGTGTTGGTTGAACGATGATTGTCCTCCTTTTCCGATAACCCTAGATACATATTTATAGTCCAAGGGACTTTCTAATTGAGGCGTGCACCTAACCGTGCACGGGCCAGACTCTATCTCTTAATCTAAACACAATGCGATCTAATATGTTACAGATACATAGGCAGTTAAGCCCAAACTCTTAGCGCAAGGCCGCTTCAAAGATGCTCCACGTGTACGTCCTTCAAGCCCATCTTCACTTACGGCCCATCTCCCAATTTGGCCAAAATCGGGTGGTAACACATGCCCCCCTGGTTTTGATAATGGTAATTGCAAAACCATCTGTCTTTCCTTCGAGAGGTCATGTCGTGGCAGAGCAGAACCGTCGCGATATTCTCCATGATGACGTCTTGCCTTCTCAACTCCTCTGCATGATTTGACAATTTTGGCCCTATACCCTCGGAAACTGTTCGAGCATTGTTCTCCAATATATCCCCCTTTATTTAACCGCATCGAACAGTTCTCTTCCTCATCCCCTTGCTCCAAACCAGCCGTCAGCTAAAAAACCCTCCTCCTTCATAGCCATGTCTTCTCCTTCCTCTTCCCAATCTTCTTCCGCAAGCGAGGGAGAGCCGGAGGTCAATCAGACGGAAGCATACAACCGGCGCGCTCCCGAGCATTGGGATGAGCAAGAATTTGACTTCGACTTCGTGCCCGAAGGCCGACCCGAAGACCTCGTCCGGTCGGATGGTGACATGCCCACGGCCGACGGGGAAGATGATCTTTGGTTCTTGATCGATGGAGAACTAGAGGCAGAGAGCGACAGCAACGACCCTCTCTTCCGGGGTAAATTCACTTCCTCCACCAAAGAGGAAGAAGAAGAAGAAGAGGACGACGAAGACGAAGACGTCCCCTCCGACACGAAGAAGGAACCAGAGGATGACACCTCCTCCGAGGAACCGCCACCAAAGCGCATCCGTGGCTGGGCCTGGTCCGATGAGGAGGATAATGATGACGAGGAAGAGGTCTCCGCTGAAGGTCACAGTAGCAGCGACGAGGAATTCGTCAACAGTAGCGACGAGGGCAGCTACCCCAGCGACGACGAGGACGGCAACAGCCCTTAGAGTAGGGATTCACTAGTATAAGACTAGCAGTAGCAATCTGTTCCCCTTTTGCTTGAGTAATCAGCTTTTTCTTGTAAGAAATCTCCTTTTTAATCAATGAAGATGGATAGATTCCTCCTTTTGAGGGCAACCAGCTCTTCCATGTAAGAAATCTGATCTATCAATGAAGAATTTCCTCCAATTTGACTCTGTCGATTTTCCTCGAATTGATTTAGCCGATTCTCCCTCAACTGATTTTGCCGATTCTTCTTAACCAATGCTTAATAAGCCGATGTTAACGCATCGGTCCTACGTAATCCATCCTTCCATTCCTCAACTGACGACTTTGAGACCTGGTAATCTTCAAGAATTCATCTTTTGTTGAAGAAAGTTGCGGCGAATGATCAGCCGATGATATCCCAATCGGCTTCTAAAACAGAATATCCACCAGACCAGCTGCCCCCCGAGCCTCAGTCAAGGCGAGACTAGCGGTGAGGATGCGCAGATCGAACAAAGGGCTTTGTAGGTAATTTGAGGCAGGCACTATGCAGAACCAGCCAAACTTGCCCCCATTGATTACCTTCCCTCCGCTGAAAGCCGATGTTGTAGATGAATCACCAACAGCTTAACTGATGCTTCTGACAGTACTGCCGAATTCGCATCTTGAACATGCAGGTGGTAGATCTTGTGTAATTGTACTAGAGTCGATGTCCAAGCATCGGCTGTGCTCAAATTTTTTGGATTCTCCATTTTTAAACCTTGAGCTACTGGGCCTTTGGCATGCATCCTCAGCTTCGTATCCTCGTGTCTCATCCATCTATGTGCCCCCCGAGCCGATTCTGTCAAGTAATTGATGGTATCGGCTCTTCAGGCATCTGTTGGATCAATGCTGAACACAGACAAAGGTATGTTGAGGATAATTTTGGCCGATTGCGGGAATCGGCCTCCTTTTCCGTTGCAATGCTTGACGATGGTTTGCAACTTCTTGGATTTCCGTTGTAGCTACGTGGCATGCTGGAGACAAGATCCCTTGCTTTTCATTTTTTGAGGGCCGATCTCAGGGATCGGCCTTGCCACGTACGTCCAATGTCTTGGACCTGCTACTCCGTCCGGGTCACGGATACTATGTTTGTATCGGCCGATGCCTGCGCATCGGCATCGGCCGATGCTCGTGCATCGGCTTTCGCCTGTTTTGGGCGCCATACTTTCTTTGGCGGGCGCGCCTTCGTCTCCAATGTTTGCTGAATTTTCGCGGCCGGATCGGGCCACGCTCTTCTCAACGTGTACGAGTGCTCGTGCCTCGGCTTCTTCTAGGTTTCGCAGCCGCTGCACCCTACGCTTCTGAGAATGGCTGAGTCCATCAGGGCACCACCTTGGTCGGTGATACCTATCTTCTTCTCCATCTGACTCCTCGAAGTCTTCTTCTTGAGACGACTCAGCTCGCTTGTTATGAGGCGGGAGAGGTCCTAGACGCTCTGTTATCACCAGAATTTGACCAAGCTAGAGGTGGGCCGCGATCGAGATGGACTTGAAGATATACATATAGAAGAGATATGAGAATCGGCCTTGTGTACCAAGTTTGGGCTAAACGGCCCGTGTATCACGTAACATATTAGGATACGTGTCGTGTGGAAGTTAGAGTTTATCTCGTGCACGGTTTAGTGCACGCCCACGTTAGAAAGTCCGCTGGACTATAAATATGTATCTAGGGTTTATGGAAAAAACAACAACCAACGTTCAACACAAACCAATCTCGGCGCATCGCCAACCCCTTCGTCTCAAGGGTTTCTCCGGTAAGCACCATGCTGCCTAGATCGCATCTTGCGATCTAGGCAGCACGAGCCTGCCCACGTTGTTCATGCGTTGCTCGTACTGAAGCCTTTTTGATGGCGAGCAACGTAGTTATCATAGATGCGTTAGGGTTAGCATTGTTCTTAGTATCATATGCTGTCGTAGTGCAACCCTTGCGCATCTAGCCGTCCTTGTACCTCATCATGGGTGCAGGGCGGCACCCCGCTTGATCGTTATTTAGTAGATCTGATCCGTTACGATCGCTCCTTGATTCATCGGGGATTAGTTTAATATCTGCAATAGTTAGGCCTTACAAAGGGTTGGAGGATCCAGCGGCGTGTAGGGTGTAGTTTGCTGGCCACTGGACGAGGATGTTCCGAGGATCAACCTCGTGTTGGTTTTTAGGCCTTGTCTAGGGTTGGCTTACGATCGCCGTGCGCGAGCGCGAGGCCCAATCGTGAGTAGGATGATCCGATTATGCGGTGAAAACCCTAGATCGTCGTGGATCTCATATGCTTTATCTTGATCAAGCAGGACCACCATATATTCGGCCACCTTGGACGAATCATGGGTGGATCGGCTCCATGAGCCGATTCACAGGATAACCTGAGAGCTGATCGAGGCTCGCATTTAACGTGTACGTGTGTGCCCTGCAGGAAACTAAGCGAGGCATCATCCATACCTTCCTGACCGGGTATAGGTCGGGTGGCACGCCTTGCAATTTGCATCGGCGCGCGACCGGGAGGCTTTGCGGGCCGTCGCTGCGAGGGACCGGGGCCAGCCGCAGCCCTAGTTGTTCCCGGCTCTACGGTGTTGGCCAGTCACTGCCCGCCGGTGGGTTTCTGACGCCAACACATTCTGGCACGCCCGGTGGGACCCATCTTCGACGACAACCACCTCGCCATCCACATCAGAGATGGCGGAAAGCACTCCGGTCAAGCACGAGGACCTGGCTGACGAGCTCAGGAAGAAGCATAACACGGTCAAGGCGGTCCTCGGAACCGAACTCGTCGGCTCCTGTGGGAAGACCCGTTCACACGGCATCAAGCTCGACGAAGACACACGTCCATCGCTTGGCGTCAACACGGTCGACCTCAGCCACTCCATTAGAGAACCAGGGTTCTCTTTCGATGCCAATATGGCAGGGTTCGTGATTCGCCATGACGCGGACAAAGCACAGAGCAGCCACTCTCGCGGCAAAGAGAAAGAGGAGGCCGCTCCACGCGATCGGCCCCAAGACGACGATAAACGATACCTGGCCAAGGAGGAGGTGAGAAGCATGCGGTATCCACGCCCATTATCCGTGCATCTCCTCAGCAAATATGAGCAGCGGTACGACCGACGTCGCCGCTACGACGACGACGATGAAGAATATCGTCGGTCCAATGCAAACAGGGGGTATCGTCAGCGTGACAGGAACGACGACGGGTACGAACGTCGCGCCAGAGGGAGGTCAAAGGAGCAAGACAACATGGACAAGCACTGGAACTGTCCCTTCTTCAGACACTGCTGGGATTCAGGAATGAGCCGATTACCAACAATCGGCAACTGCCCAAAATGCACACAACGAAGGAGAAGAACGAACGAGGTAGCAGTGTTCAAACGTCTAGGACCTCTCCCACCTCAGAGCAAACGGGCTGAGTCATCTCAAGAAGAAGACTTCGAGGAGTCAGATAGAGAGGAAGGTGGGTACCACCAACCAAGGTGGTGCCCTGATGGACTCAGCCAGTCCCAGGAGCACCGGGTGCAGCGGCCGCGAAGCTTGGAAGAAGCCGAGACACAGTACCTGTACATGTTGAGAAGAGCGCGGCCCGATCTGGCCGCGAAAATCCAGCAAATACTGGAGACAAAGGCGCGCCCGCCAAAGAAGGTATGGCGCCCCAGACAGGCTAAAACCGATGCACAGGCATCGACTGATGCCGATGCAGACGCATCGGTATACACAGACACGGTCCAGAAGTGGACAACATATGAACAGCGCCATCCAGAATTGTACCAAGACAGGTACAAGCGCGTCACCCTGATCGAGAAGGACGAAGATGAAGGTTCCGCAAGAGATCAGGAGGTCACTATTGCTGAGTGGACCCGGGGGGCAAAAACCGTGTCCTGCAAGTGGGCAAAGCAACCAGGGCCGGCGAAGGGATTCGACTTCGATTTGAGCAAAACGGAGCAAATTTTTGAGTGGCTCCTGAAGGAAAAATAGCTGAAGTTACCCGACGGCCACAAGATCCCTACGTTACAAGAGATGACCGGCAAACCATACTGCAAATGGCATGACACGTTCACCCATGCCACCAACGATCGCGAAGCCTTGCGCGGACAGATTCAGATGGCGATAGAGCAAGGCCGGTTACTCTTCGATCAGTTTGCCATGAAAGTTGACACGCAGCCGTTTCCGGAGGTCAACATGGTCGATCTCAGCCACTGCATAAAATGCGAACCAGGTGGCTCGTCTGATGTCAACAGGGCAAGGCTCGCAGATCGCCATTGCGAGGATAAACCTGGGAACAGTCACTCCCGCGGAAAAGGCGAAGAGGAGGCCGATCCACACGATCGGCCCCAAACAATGACAAGCGTTGACCTGGGAGGCGATGGAAAGCCGGGGTATGGGTTTACATCGGCTGACGGGACAGAAGAGATTAAGAAAGTCAAGAAGGAGATCAAGAAGTTGTTGGACGGCGGGTTCATCAGGCCATGCAGGCGCGCTGAAAGGATTTCCAATGTAATACCTGTGGAGAAAAAGGATGGCCGGTGGCGCGTTTCTATAGATTTTCGAAATCTCAACATTCTGTAAATAGTCGGACCGACAACTACAAGGTGAGACGATTCCAGCGATCGGCTACAATTACCCGCGCCACCCTTTGTTTACCGATGTGCTATTTCGCATGATGAGTGGCGAGAAAAGCTTGAATTGGCTGAAAAGCCGATATCTTCAAACACTTGAAGGATTCGGCTCGGGGGGCATGCACACAGAGAAGGTACAAAGCCACGAAGTACGTACCCGGGGGAAGCCGATCCATGAATCGATCGGCTAATAAAAAAAAACCAAAATACAAAATTTTTGAGCAAAGCCGATGCACGGCCATCGACTCAAGGGGCTGCTATGAGCAGAAGCCTGATGGAGCAGTCACCAAGTAACGAGGCTCTGCTGAAGGGCAAACACACCGGTGGCTTTCCTCGAAGTCCAGCGGTGCTAGAAGGAGCGGCAGTTCAGGTTGAGGGTGAGCCCGACGAAGGAGCATGTCTCTTCCAAGACCAGGAGGACAGTTGATGATGAAGCGATCGGCTATGGCATGTTTTGATCAAGGTTGGGCTACGGTGGTGACTTGGTCGGCGTTACTGTCAGAGGTTGTTGCGACCAAAGTGGGGGAGAGCATCAGGAAAACATCCTCACCGGGAGCTGTGATGTCTACGTTCCCCCTCCTTTCCTGTAGACAGTGTTGGGCCTCCAAGTGCAGAGGTTTGTAGAACAGCAGCAAGTTTTCCCTTAAGTGGATCACCCAAGGTTTATCGAACTCAGGGAGGAAGAGGTCAAAGATATCCCTCTCATGCAACCCTGCAACCACAAAGCAAGAAGTCTCTTGTGTCCCCAACACACCTAATAGGTGCACTAGTTCGGCGAAGAGATAGTGAAATACAGGTGGTATGAATATATATGAGCAGTAGCAACGGTGCCGAGAAAATAGCTTGTCGGCGTGTAGTTGATGGTGGTAGTATTGCAGCGAGTAGTAACACAGTAAAACAGTAAACAAGCAGTAGTATTTAGGAACAAGGCCTAGGGATTACACTTTCACTAGTGGACACTCTCAACATTGATCACATAACAGAATAGATAAATGCATACTCTACACTTTTGTTGGATGATGAACACATTGCGTAGGATTACACGAACCCTCAATGCCGGAGTTAACAAGCTCCACAATAATGCTCATGTTTAAGTAACCTTAAGTGTAAGATAGATCAAAACGACTAAACCAAGTACTAGCATAGCATGCACACTCGTCACCTTCATGCATATGTAGGAGGAATAGATCACATCAATATTATCATAGCAATAGTTAACTTCGCAATCTACAAGAGATCATGATCATAGCATAAACCAAGTACTAACACGGTGCACGCACTGTCACCTTTGCACACATGCAGGAGGAATAAAACTACTTTAATAACACATCACTAGAGTAGCACATAGATAAATTGTGATACAAACACATTGCAATCATCAAGAGATATAAATAAGCACTTCACTACGCTCTTCAACGGTGAATAAGTACTTCGTGAAATATAGCCTAAGAGACCCACACGGTGCACACACTTGTCACCTTTACACACGTGGGACAAGGAGTCTCCGGAGATCACATAAGTAAAACCCACTTGACTAGCATAATGACATCTAGATTACAAGCATCATCATATGAATCTCAATCATGTAAGGCAGCTCATGAGATTATTGTATTGAACTACATAGGAGAGAGATGAACCACATAGCTACCGGTACAGCCCCGAGCCTCGATGGAGAACTACTCCCTCCTCATGGGAGCAGCAGCGGTGATGAAGATGGCGGTGGAGATGGCAGCGGTGTCGATGGAGAAGCCTTCCGGGGCACTTCCCCGCTCCGGCAGGGTGCCGGAACGAGACTCCTGTCCCCCGGATCTTGGCTTCGCGATGGCGGCGGCTCCGGAACTTTTCTCGTATCGTGGCTTCCTCCGTAAGGGTTTTCGATGCGGGGGCTTTATATAGGCGAAGAGGCGGCGCAGGAGGGTCGAAGGGGCGACCACACCATAGGGTGGCGCGGGCCCAGCCCCGGCCGCGCCACCATGTCATCCGGGGCCCACAGGCCCCCTCCGCGGCTCTCGGGTGTTCTGGATGCTTCCGGGCAAAATAGGAACCCGGGCGTTGATTTCGTCCAATTCCGAGAATATTTCGTTACTAGGATTTCGAAACCAAAAACAGCGGAAAACGAGAAGCGGCACTTCGGCATCTTGTTAATAGGTTAGTTCCAGAAAATGCATAAATACGACATATAATATGCATAAAACATGTAGGTATCATCAATAAAGTAGCATGGAACATAAGAAATTATCGATACGTTGGAGACGTATCAGCATCCCCAAGCTTAGTTACGCTCGTCCCGAGCGGGTAAAACGATAACAAAGATAATTTCCGAAGTGACATGCCATCATAATCTTGATCATACTATTTGTAAACATATGTAATGAATGCAGCGATCAAAGCAAAGGTAATGACATGAGTAAACAACTGAATCATAAAGCAAAGACTTTTCATGAATAGTACTTCAAGACAAGCATCAATAAGTCTTGCATAAGAGTTAACTCATAAAGCAATAAATCAAAGTAAAGGTATTGAAGCAACACATAGGAAGATTAAGTTTCAGCGGTTGCTTTCAACTTATAACATGTATATCTCATGGATATTGTCAACATAAAGTAATATAACAAGTGCAATATGCAAGTATGTAGGAATCAATGCACAGTTCACACAAGTGTTTGCTTCTTAGGTGGAAGGAGATAGGTAAACTGACTCAACAATAAAAGTAAAAGAATGGTCCTTCAAAGAGGAAAGCATCGATTGCTGTATTTGTGCTAGAGCTTTTATTTTGAAAACACGAAACAATTTTGTCAACGGTAGTAATAAAGCATATGAGTTATGAAAATTATATCTTACAAGTTGCAAGCCTCATGCATAGTATACTAATAGTGCCCGCACCTTGTCCTACTTAGCTTGGACTACCGGATCTTTGCATGCCATGTTTCAACCAAGTGTCACAAAGGGGTACCTCCATGCCGCTTGTACAAAGGTCTAAGGAGAAAGCTCGCATTTCGGATTTCTCGCTTTTGATTATTCTCAACTTAGACATCCATACCGGGACAACATGGACAACAGATAATGGACTCCTCTTAAATGCATAAGCATGTAGCAATGATTATTATTCTCATATGAGATTGAGGATATATGTCCAAAACTGAAACTTCAACCATGGTTCATGGCTTTAGTTAGCGGCCCAATGTTCTTCTCTAACAATTTTGCATGGTCCAACCACTAAAATGATAGATCCTTCAGACAAGACGGACATGCATAGCAACTCACATGATATTCAACAATAGTTGATGGCGTTCCCCAGAAGCATGGTTATCGCACAACAAGCAACTTAATAAAATATAAAGTGCATATGTACATATTCAATACTACGATAGTTTTTAAGGCTATTTTGTCCCATGAGCTATATATTGCAAAGGTGAATGATGGAATTTTAAAGGTAGCACTCAAGCAATTTACTTTGGAATGGCGGAGAAATACCATGTAGTAGGTAGGTATGGTGGACACAAATGGCATAGTAGTTGGCTCAAGGATTTTGGATGCATGAGAAGTATTCCCTCTCGATACAAGGTTTAGGCTAGCAAGGTTATTTGAAGCAAACTCAAGGATGAACAAGTGCAGCAAAACTCACATAAAAGACATATTGTAAACATTATAAGACTCTACACTGTCTTCCTTGTTGTTCAAAACTCAATACTAGATATTATCTAGACCTTAGAGAAACCAAATATGCAAATCAAATTTTAGCAAGCTCTATGTATTTCTTCATTAATGGGTGCAAAGCATATGATGCAAGAGCTTAAACATGAGCACAACAATTGCCAAGTATCACATTATCCAAGACATTTTAGAATTACTACATGTAGCATTTTCCAATTCCAACCATATAACAATTTAACGAAGAGGGAACTTCGCCATGAATATTATGAGCTAAGAACACATGTGTTCATACGAACCAGCGGAGCGTGTCTCTCTCCCACACAAGGATGAACTTATTCAGAGAACTAAGATAACAAAACAAAAACAAAAATAAAAGCACACAGACGCTCCAAGTAAAATACATAGGATGTGACTGAATAAAAATATAGTTTCACTAGAAGAAACCTGATACTTTGTCGATGAAGAAGGGGATGCCTTGGGCATCCCCAAGCTTAGATGCTTGAGTCTTCTTAAAATATGCAGGGATGAACCACGGGGGCATCCCCAAGCTTAGACCTTTCACTCTTCTCGATCACATTATATCACCCTCTTCTATTGACCCTTGAAAACTTCCTTCACACCAAACTTCAAGCAAACTCATTAGAGGGTTAGTGCATAATCAAAATTCACATGTTCAGAGGTGACACAATCATTCTTAACACTTCTGGACATTGCACAAAACTTCTGAAAGTTAATGGAACAAAGAAACCCATTCAACAAAGCAAAAGCGGCAATGCGAAATAAAAGGCAGAATCTGTCAAAAACAGAACAGTCCGTAAAGACGAATTTAAAGATGGCACCAGACTTGCTCAAATGGAAAAACTCAAAACTAATGAAAGTTGCGTACTTATCTGAGGATCACGATCGTAAATTGGCAGATTTTTTCGAATTTTCTACAGAGGCCTGTGCCCAGATTCGTGACAGACAGCAATACTGTTTCTACGCAGCGATCCCAAATATAACATCAACTTTAACATAGAAACTTTACTTGGCACAAAAACATGATAAGGAGAGGTTGCTACAGTAGTAAACAACTTCCAAGACTCAACAAAACAAAAATTGCTGTAGTAAAATAAACACATGGGTTATCTCCCAAGAAGTTCTTTCTTTATAGCCATTAAGATGGGCTCAGCAGTTTTAATGATGCACTCGCAAGAAATAGAAGTTGAAGCAAAAGAGAGCATCAAGAGGCAAATTCAAAACACATTTAAGTCTAACATGCTTCCTATGCATAGGAATCTTGTAAATAAACAAGTTCATGAAGAGCAAAGTAACAAGCATAGGAAGATAAAACAAGTGTAGCTTCAAAAATTTCAGCACATAGAGAGGTGTTTTAGTAACATGAAAATTTTTACAACCATATTTTCCTCTCTCATAATAACTTTCAGTAGCATCATGAGCAAACTCAATAATATAACTATCACATAAAGCATTCTTATCATGAGTCTCATGCATAAAATAATTACTACTCCCAACATAAGCATAGTCATTCTTATTAATTGTAGTGGGAGCAAATTCAACCAAGTAGCTATCAAATATAGGAGGTATATTGTAATCATAATCAAATTTATCCTCCATAACAGGTGGTAACAAAAGACTACTATCATTATAATCATCATAAATGGGAGGCAAAGTATCATCAAAGTAAATTTTCTCCTCAATGCTTGGGGGACTAAAAATATCATGCTCATCAAAGCCAGCTTCCCCAAGCTTAGAATTTTCCATAGCATTAGCAACAATGGTGTTCAAAGCATTCATAGTAATAACATTCCCATTAGCATGCATATAAAGTTCCATGGGTTTCTTAATTCTTTCTTCAAACACATCATGTCCTAATTCAAGATAAAGTTCATAAAGATCTCTCATATTTTTGTTGTTTTCCATTATGCCTAACTAGTGTAAACAAGAAACCAAATGTCGCAATTGCAGAGTCTAAAGGAAATAGCTTCGAGTACTTACAACGGCGCCGAGAAATAGCTTAGTAGCCAAGATCCGGAGTGTGAGTACCTTTTACCTTTCCTCCCCGGCAACGGCGCCAGAAAATAGCTTGATGTCTACGTTCCCCCTCCTTTCCTGTAGACAGTGTTGGGCCTCCAAGTGCAGAGGTTTGTAGAACAGCAGCAAGTTTTCCCTTAAGTGGATCACCCAAGGTTTATCGAACTCAGGGAGGAAGAGGTCAAAGATATCCCTCTCATGCAACCCTGCAACCACAAAGCAAGAAGTCTCTTGTGTCCCCAACACACCTAATAGGTGCACTAGTTCGGCGAAGAGATAGTGAAATACAGGTGGTATGAATATATATGAGCAAGTAGCAACGGTGCCGTGAAAATAGCTTGCTGGCGTGTAGTTGATGGTGGTAGTATTGCAGCAGTAGTAACACGAAGTAAAACAAGTAAACAAGCGAGTAGTATTTAGGAACAAGGCCTAGGGATTACACTTTCACTAGTGGACACTCTCAACATTGATCACATAACAGAATAGATAAATGCATACTCTACACTTTTGTTGGATGATGAACACATTGCGTAGGATTACACGAACCCTCAATGCCGGAGTTAACAAGCTCCACAATAATGCTCATGTTTAAGTAACCTTAAGTGTAAGATAGATCAAAACGACTAAACCAAGTACTAGCATAGCATGCACACTCGTCACCTTCATGCATATGTAGGAGGAATAGATCACATCAATATTATCATAGCAATAGTTAACTTCGCAATCTACAAGAGATCATGATCATAGCATAAACCAAGTACTAACACGGTGCACGCACTGTCACCTTTGCACACATGCAGGAGGAATAAAACTACTTTAATAACACATCACTAGAGTAGCACATAGATAAATTGTGATACAAACACATTGCAATCATCAAGAGATATAAATAAGCACTTCACTACGCTCTTCAACAGTGAATAAGTACTTCGTGAAATATAGCCTAAGAGACCCACACGGTGCACACACTCGTCACCTTTACACACGTGGGACAAGGAGTCTCCGGAGATCACATAAGTAAAACCCACTTGACTAGCATAATGACATCTAGATTACAAGCATCATCATATGAATCTCAATCATGTAAGGCAGCTCATGAGATTATTGTATTGAACTACATAGGAGAGAGATGAACCACATAGCTACCGGTACAGCCCCGAGCCTCGATGGAGAACTACTCCCTCCTCATGGGAGCAGCAGCGGTGATGAAGATGGCGGTGGAGATGGCAGCGGTGTCGATGGAGAAGCCTTCCGGGGGCACTTCCCCGCTCCGGCAGGGTGCCGGAACAGAGACTCCTGTCCCCCAGATCTTGGCTTCGCGATGGCGGCGGCTCTGGAACTTTTCTCGTATCGTGGCTTCCTCCGTAAGGGTTTTCGATGCAGGGGCTTTATATAGGCGAAGAGGCGGCGCAGGAGGGTCGAAGGGGCGACCACACCATAGGGTGGCGCGGGCCCAGCCCTGGCCGCGCCACCATGTCATCTGGGTCCCACAGGCCCCCCTCTGGCGGCTCTCGGGTGTTCTGGATGCTTCCGGGCAAAATAGGAACCTGGGCGTTGATTTCGTCCAATTCCGAGAATATTTCGTTACTAGGATTTCTGAAACCAAAAACAGCAGAAAACGAGAACCGGCACTTCGGCATCTTGTTAATAGGTTAGTTCCAGAAAATGCATAAATACGACATATAATATGCATAAAACATGTAGGTATCATCAATAAAGTAGCATGGAACATAAGAAATTATCGATACGTTGGAGACGTATCAAGCTGCATCAGCCTGCCAAAGATGATGAGACAGTATGAACGTGCATATCAGGCCAGGATCATGAGAACAACCGACGGTCGTCCAGTTAAACTAAACTGCATTCTCACCAGAGATTGCGTTATTGGACTGAAGAAGCTCGGGGGGCAGCTCACCTTGAAGGTTCTCTGCTTTTTGAGAGTCGGTTTGGTTAGAATCGGCTAGTACTGCACCACAATTGAGAAGCTGATAAGGGCCCAATGCGGCTGGTGCACCTTCATTCTCGCCTTGACTAAGGCTCGGGGGGCAGATGGCCTTGAAAATTCCTCACTCTGAAGAGCCGATGGTGTTGAAGTCGGCTATCCCTACATTGTAACCATGTGGAAAGGTGGCGGGCTCTTGCAGAAACAAAACCGCCGGGGTTGGCAGGAGGAGTTTGAAGAAGGAGCCATCGTTGTTGATCAGGCTCTAGACCAGTTTGTCGCTGCAAGGAAACAGAGCATCACAAGGGAAGTTGTGGGCAAATGGTACCTGTTATACAGGTGCATCAGCTTTGACGTCAAGGTGCTTCAGCCATGGTCTTGGAAGCTTTCCTGGAGGCGTCAGTCCAGGAGTTTTGCCGTCAGAACAAACACCGCGATCGGATGATTTTGAAATCTAAAAGTCCAGGGGTCACGAGGCTGCGCGCTGGTCCCGTCCGGTGGGAAGTTTGGGTCTGAATTTCATGAGTTGCAAGTTAACATCTGAGAAGGCAATTAGATCGATCTGTCTTGCAATCCATTGGAAAGGCTGATGCATTGCCATCGGCTCATTGAGCATCGACCGAATCAACAATCGGCAGATTCAGTACGAAGGGCAATCGGCTAAATCATCACCAAGGAAATCAGTAAGATCAAATTGGGGAATTCTTCATTGATAAACAAGGATTTCTTACATAAAGAGCCGGTTGCTCTCAAAAGGAATTGTTAGGGGGAACATTGCCCCGTCTACTACTCCTAGCTCTACCCTATCTCGGGGCCGCTGCTCCCCTCGTCGTCGTCTTCATCACTGTCGTCGGCGCTGCTCCCGGCCGGCTCATCATCGCTGCTGTGGCGGCCGCCGGCGGGACCTTCGTTGTCCTCATCCACCTCGTCAGCGTCGTCATCACTGTCGAAGTCGCTGAGATTGCCGGGCCAGGGGCAGTGGCGCTTGGCCGGCGGCTCGTCAGAGGAGCTTTCATTCTCTTCCTCCTCCACCTCCTCGGAGGAGGTTACTCCCTCCCAGGGAAGGTCGTCTTCATCGCTCTCCGCTGCCCCATTGGCGAGGCTGCGGAGGACGCTTTCCCCATCAGTCAGAGATTGGTCGTCCTCTGACCAAGTGGAGAAGTCGTGGCTTGGTTCGTCCCCGGCCTCGATGGCGCGGCGGATGTTGGCCGCGTGGGCCTCCTGTGGGTCCCACTCTGGAGTCGGCTCACGAGAGGGGGAGGACTGGGTAGAGAGACCCGATGAGGAGGAAGAAGAAGACATGGCGGTGGAGGAGGGCTTTTGGAAGTGCTAGTGCGAAAAGGGGATGAAGGAGGGGGCTACAGGAAGTGGCCAAATAAAAGGGGGAATATATGGTTTAATGCCTAAGCAGTTCCCGAGGACGTGGTGCCAGAACCATCAAATCGTGCAGAGAAGCTGAGGAGGCAAGACGTCATCATTAAGAAAATTGCGACGGTTCTGCCCTGCCACGACATGACCCTACGAGAGAAAAGCGTAATGATTTTGGAAATGTCATTTCCAAAACCAGGGGGGCATGTGTTATCACCAGAATTTGACCAAGCTAGAGGTGGGCCGCGATCGAGATGGACTTGAAGATATACATATAGAAGAGATATGAGAATCGGCCTTGTGTACCAAGTTTGGGCTAAACGGCCCGTGTATCTGTAACATATTAGGATACGTGTCGTGTGGAAGTTAGAGTTTATCTCGTGCACGGTTTAGTGCACGCCCACGTTAGAAAGTCCGCTGGACTATAAATATGTATCTAGGGTTTATGGAAAAAACAACAACCAACGTTCAACACAAACCAATCTCGGCGCATCGCCAACCCCTTCGTCTCAAGGGTTTCTCCGGTAAGCACCATGCTGCCTAGATCGCATCTTGCGATCTAGGCAGCACGAGCCTGCCCACGTTGTTCATGCGTTGCTCGTATCGAAGCCTTTTTGATGGCGAGCAACGTAGTTATCATAGATGCGTTAGGGTTAGCATTGTTCTTAGTATCATATGCTGTCGTAGTGCAACCCTTGCGCATCTAGGCGTCCTTGTACCTCATCATGGGTGCAGGGGCGGCACCCCGCTTGATCGTTATTTAGTAGATCTGATCCGTTACGATCGCTCCTTGATTCATCAGGGATTAGTTTAATATCTGCAATAGTTAGGCCTTACAAAGGGTTGGAGGATCCAGCGGCGTGTAGGGTGTAGTTTGCTGGCCCTGGACAGGATGTTCCGAGGATCAACCTCGTGTTGGTTTTTAGGCCTTGTCTAGGGTTGGCTTACGATCGCCGTGCGCGAGCGCGAGGCCCAATCGTGAGTAGGATGATCCGATTATGCGGTGAAAACCCTAGATCGTCGTGGATCTCATATGCTTTATCTTGATCAAGCAGGACCACCATATATTCGGCCACCTTGGACGAATCATGGGTGGATCGGCTCCATGAGCCGATTCACAGGATAACCTGAGAGCCGATCGAGGCTCGCATTTAACGTGTACGTGTGTGCCCTGCAGGAAACTAAGCGAGGCATCATCCATACCTTCCTGACCAGGTATAGGTCAGGTGGCACGCCCTTGCAATTTGCATCGGCGCGCGACCAGGAGGCTTTGCGGGCCGTCGCTCTGAGGGACTGGGGCCAGCCGCAGCCCTAGTTGTTCCCGGCTCTACGGTGTTGGCCAGTCACTGCCCGCCGGTGGGTTTCTGACGCCAACACGCTCGAACACTGAAACTTCGTTTGTCCTTCTCCTTTGCTGTTTGCATTCTGGGCAGTTCTCGATTGTTGGCAATCGGCTCATTCCTGAGTCCCAGCAATGTTTGAAGAAGGGACAGTTCCAGTGCTTATCCACGTCGTCTTGCTCCCTTGACCTTCCTCTAGCGTGGCGTTCGTACCCGTCGTTGTTTCTATCATACTGACGATACCTCCTGACTGCATCAGACCGACGATATCTTTCATCGTCATCGTCGTAGCGCCGACGTCGGTCATACTGCTGCTCACATTTGTTGAGGAGATGCGCGGAGAGTGGGCGTTGATACCGCGTGCTTCTCACCTCCTCCTCGGTTAGGTACCGTCTATCATCATCTTGGGGCCGGTCGCGTGGAACGGCCTCCTCCTTATCTTTGCCACGAGAGTGGCTGCTCTCTGCTTTATCTTTTCCATGGCGGATCACAAACCCTGCCATATTGACATCAAAAGAGAACCCTGGCTCCCTTATGGAGTGGCTTAGGTCCACCATGTTGACGTCCGGAAACGGACGCATGTCTACCTTCATGGCAAACTGTCCGAAAGTTAATCGGCCTGATTCTATCGCCATCTGAATTTGTGCGCGTAATACTTTGCAGTCGTTGGTGGCGTGCGTGAACGTATGATGCCATTTGCAGTATGGCCTTTTGTTCATCTCTTGTACCGTAGGGATCTTGTGGCCTTCAGAGAGCTTCAACTGTTTCTCTTTCAGTAGCAGATCGAAGATCTGTTCAGTTTTGCTCACATCAAAGTCCAACCCTCTTGGAGGCCCTGGTGGGTTCACCCATTTGCAGGACACAGGTACTGGCGTCCGAGTCCATTCGGCTACTGCGACTTCCTGATCTTCCGCAGAATCTTCATCCTCATCAGCGTTGACCAGGGTTATCGCGCGCTTGAACTTGTCCTGGTACAGTTCTGGATGGCGCTGTTCATATAAGGTCAGTCTATTGACCAAGTGCGTCAACGAGTTGTACTCCACTTGGAACGTCAGATCCTTGAATGACGCTGCAAGGCCTGCCACGGCCAGCTCGACTGCTTCTTTCTCAGTTAAATGAACCGAATAGCATCGGTTCTTGACAGTTCTGAAACGCTGAATGTACTCAGACACTGTCTCTCCTCGCCTCTGCCGAACCTGTGCTAGTTCGGCGATACCAGCTTCAGTAGCTTCTGAATGATATTGGGTGTGAAACTGTTCCTCCAGCTGCTTCCATGATCGTACTGAATTTGGCTGCAACGAGGTGTACCATCCAAAAGCTGGACCGGTGAGGGATTGCGAGAAGAACCTCACCCGTAGCTGATCCGATGCCGAAACCATGCCCAGCTGGGCCAAGTATCGGCTCACGTGCTCGATGGAGCTAGATCCTTCTGACCCACTGAATTTGTTGAAGTCCGGAAGCCGGTACTTAGGTGGTAGTGGGATCAGGTCAAACTCATTGGGGTACGGCTTCGAATAGCCGATTATCTTCTTCTTCGGCAAGATGCCGAACCGATCTCTCGGATCGCACCGATCTGATCTGCGGTGGAGGTAGTGGCAGCTGAGCTTTCCTGGACTGGTGCAGTGGCATACTTGGCTAGCCACGCCTGTTTCTCAGCTTCTGCTCCAAAACCCCCCGCTACTGCAGTCGTTCCTCCTGCCGGAACAATTGCGCCTGCTCCGGCAATCTCTCCTGTTGGAGCCTGGATCACCTGCGTCCAGTTGTTGCAGTCCGGCACAAACGTGCACACGTATCCGTGTGGGATCTCCTTGGGCGGCTCATATAAGAACTGGTAGTCGCCCGGATCACCTCCAACCTTGTAGACAACGTATGCCGGTGAACCTTGTTGCTGTGGAGCTGCCATTGAGTACGGCAATGGTGGCCTGGTGTGGAGTTGCACCTCTCCTTGGTGAGTCCCTAGAACAGGTCCTGAGGGGGAGTACCGATGCTCCATGATCTCTTGCACCACACGGAGCGCCACGCGCTCCAAAGAATTCACCAGGCTCTCAGAGTGCCGATGTAGCGAGTGAGCCACCACGTAGTTGATTTCCTGTCGCAGGGCTCTGGTACGTTCATCTGAAGGGAGAGACAGATCCACCCCTTCAAGGACGCCTTGTGGCGTGAATCCTTTGAACCTGATGTCGTGCGAACGGGTCTTCTCAAAGGAGCCGATGAGTTCGGCTTCAACGATGGCCTTCAGCTCATCGTACTTCTTCTTATGATCAGGAGGAAGATCCTCGTATGTGATCTGTTCCTCTGCCATCTCGGATGTCGGTGTTGACGTGGATGTTGCAGAAGAGGTCCCACCGGGCGTGCCAGAATGTGTTACCCTCCAAAACCCACCGACGGGCAATGGCTAAGCAACACGAAGAGCCGGGAGGCTCCCAAGGCCTCTTAGTGGACCCTGGCACCTCGCGTCGTCCCGCAAATCTTCCAGCCACGTCCTGGCGGTTGCTAGGGCGTGCCACCTGACCTAGACCCGATCAGGAAGGTGTTAGAGTGCTTCGATTGTTCCTGCATGGTAGACACGTAAACATTAAATACGAGCCCTATCGGCTCTCAGGTTGCCCTGTGGATCGGCTCAAGGAGCCGATCGCCCCATGGTTCACGTTGGATTTACAATGACATGGGGATCCTGCTTGATCAAAACAAAGCTAAAGCGATCCACGACAGTTTAGGGTTTTCACCGCATAACCGGAACGTCCTACGTGTGATCGGGCCTAGCAGCCACGGAAGATGATGCAAACTACCCCTGCAAGAGGCCTAAAAACCAACATAACGTTGATTCCCGGAACATCCCTTGCAGGGACGGTGAACAACACCTAACGCACTACCGGATCGTCCGACCCCAACATAAGGCCTAACTATGCAGATATTAAACTAATCCTTGCGGGGCAAGGAGCAACTATAACGGATCGGATCTACTAAGCAACGAACAAGCAAGATGCTGCCCTTACACCCGTATAGGTGTAAGGGCAGCTAGGTGTCGAGGGACGGCATTGCCACGCAGATATGCATGAGAAAGCATCAATGCAAGCCCCTAAACACCTAATGATAAGTAGTACTGCTCGCCATCAACAACGCTTCAGCACGAGCAGTACAAGGTAGACGAATAAACGTATACTGCCTAGATCGCTAGGCAGCATGGTGCTTACCCGGGAGAAACCCTCGAAGAAAGGGGTGGCGATGCGCCTGATTTGTGTTGGTTGAACGATGATTGTCCTCCTTTTCCGATAACCCTAGATACATATTTATAGTCCAAGAGACTTTCTAATTGAGGCGTGCACCTAACCGTGCACGGGCCAGACTCTATCTCTTAATCTAAACACAATGCGATCTAATATGTTACAGATACATAGGCAGTTAAGCCCAAACTCTTAGCGCAAGGCCGCTTCAAAGATGCTCCACGTGTACGTCCTTCAAGCCCATCTTCACTTACGGCCCATCTCCCGATTTGGCCAAAATCGGGTGGTAACAGAAAGGCTGTCGGGGTTTGGCGCTATTGACAAGTTAAATGGAGGCATAGGTCAAGAATGCTTTGGATAAAAGTGGGGGTCACAAACTCCAATTTTTTTTTCATTTGCAAGCCAATGCTAGACGCTAAAAAACCATATCCCCACTCTGGCTGGAAACTCTAGAGATGTAAGCGAGCATGGAGCAAAGGGCAGGGTTATTTGTTCTCATTTCGAGAATCTGATCGGTAAAAAGGAGCATAGAAGCTTGGGTCTAAACTGGGATTTCCTAGGGCTACCTACGGGGAATCTGTCCCTCTTGCAGGCCAGTTTTATGAGGACGAGATCAAAGATGCGATCATGGATATGCATGGAGAAAAGGCTCCTTGCCCCGATGGTTTTTTGGGGCGTTTTTCAAACATTGTTGGTCTATTTCTAAAGATGATCTCGTGCAGGCTTTGTAGGAGCTGCATAGGATATAAAGGAATCTCCTAAATTCATCCCACATTGTGTTGCTTCCGAAAAAATGAGGCTAATTCTGCACATTACTACATGCTAGTTAGTCTTTTTTTAGATAAAAGGCCTAAAGGCCCGACTTTAAATTAATAAAGCCCTCAACCGGCTAGGATACAACGGTGTTGCTTACACGCACTTGAACAAGATTAAAAGAAAAGCAAAGCCCTAAAGGAACTAAAAGCAACGGGAGCCGCAAGCAGGGCCGATGCAACAGCAGCAAGTCCTGGAGTACCCCTGTACATCCAGTGCAGGTTTGGACATAGGCAGGAATTAACCTGCGTCCCTAGACTGCCCAACCTCTGCTGAGGAGGAGACTGCACATTGGCACTCGGAGCCGAATTCCGTGAGGCCGCGCCATCGAAGCACCTTCTTGCACAAGCCACGAAGAACTGCCACGGACGGGAGGGACAAGGGCCAAGCGAAGAGGAGAAGCACCAGCGCCAAAAGGATGAAGAACCGGCTCAGATACCACCTCGCCGTGCTGCTGCCGGAGGAGGGACCCTTCCCTCCTCACCCAGGCTCGAGGGTGTCGACCCACCAGCAAAACAGGACAGAGAAGTGGTTTAGCACCCAAAAAGCTTTGAACTTGCTGGGGAGCGCCTCCGACCTTGCCAACACCATGCCCACACCGCACCATCGTCAAAGCCTCCAAACTGTCAACTCCTCCGTCCCCTCATCCCAAAGCGGCGCCTCCAAGGAGGAGAACGACACGGAGCGCCGTCGTCGCTCGGCCAAAGCCTAGGTTTTCACCCGGGGTGAAGGGGAAGGGAAAGGTAAGGTAACCACATCCGCCCTTCAAGAAGGAGAACGGCAACCGCTGTCGTCGTTGCGGATGTGGCTGGCGAAGCCAGCCAAGGGTTTCCCCCGGAAAACCACCTGAACGCCTCGCACGGATGCGGATCAGACATTCCGAGGACCATCTGAGCTGGATCTGGCGCAGAGAAGAAGAGCCATGGAGACATCAACAGGACGAACATAGGAAGCACCAGGGCACCACTACGCCGCGACAAGACTTCCGCCAGCTCCTCGTCGTCCACACGACCAAGAAGACCAGCCAACACCAGCGAGCGCCACCCGCCTTCCGGTCGACGCCGCCAACCACCGTCCAGAGCCGCCGCCCTGGGAACCACGCAAGGCGACCCTACGAACCGCAAAGCGCCGATCTTCACCGCCGAGAGGTCTCCGGAGACCGGAGATGCCGGAGAAGGGGATCCCCTTCCAGATCGACGACAAGCAGCCCCCTTGGCTGCCAGCGTCAGGGATCTGGGACGGAGGCGGGCAGGTACTTGGGCCCGGGGCCCCTGCCCCGGCCCTGCACACGGCAGCCAGAAGGCCACCCTGCCCGGCCGCGTCAGAATCGCCGCCCGGAACCGCCGCGCCGCCATGGCCGCGCACGCCCCCGCGTCGGGTCGGAATCGGCCCCCCGAAGTCCGATCTGGACCCTGCGCGCGTCGCCCGCCGGCGGCCGCAAAGATACGCCGCCGCGAGCATGCCTAGCACCTGGAGCCACCACGCCGCAGACGAGCCGCCACGCCACCGCGCTCCCCGACCAGCACGGCGCCCCCGGCGGCTGCCTCGGCCCGCGCCGCCACCGCCGCGCGAGGAGGAAGGAGAGGCCTCGCCGGTGCCGGCGCCCCGGGGCTTTGCCCGGCGACGCCTGCTGGCGGCGGCGAGGGAGGGAGGAGGAGGAGGAGGGTGGAAGGGGTGGCGGCGCCTAGGGTTTCGCCCTGCCGCTCGCGGGAGCGGGCAGGGACGAAACGTTGTCGATCCGTTCGTCAAGACGTGGTGTTCACTACCATGCTAGTTAGTCTTATGCATAGTATTACAAAGAGTGCCTGCAAGTTACTCGCTGCTCGACTTGGGCCAGAGCTGATGAAAATGGTGTCAACTAATTAGAGTGCCTTTGTGAAGACACTAGCTATCCAGGATAATTTTCCATCTGTTAGGAATGTGATCAAGGAAGCTCATTGCAAGAAGACTCCTTTTTTGTTCTTCTAGATTTATATCGCAAAGGCTTTTGAATCTGTTCATTGGAGTTATATCTTGGAGGTTTTGAAGGGTGTCAGATTTGGGCAACGTTGGTGTGATCTGGTGTCGCTTCTGTTTGTGACCTCCTCTTCGAAGGTCCTACGGAATGGCATTCCCCGGAGGCCTTTGAGGCATAATCGTGGGTTGTGGCAGGGAGACCCTTTTATTCTTATGATGGAGCCGCTGCATAAGTTTTTCCTCAAGGAAAATGAAATAGGGATGTTCTCCACTATAGGGCTTCATTCGGCTAAGACTAGAATCAGATTTTATGCTGATGACGCGACTATCTTCCTCAATCTAATAAAGGATGATATGAAGAAGTGAGCCTAGCTCACTTGTTTAGGAAAGTGGATGTACAACCCAGCCACCCAGGTTTAAGTCCCCACGGACGCAAATTTAGGTTCTTATTATTTAAAAACAAAATTATTGTAAGGGCTTCCTCTACCCTATTCCTTTCAAAAAAAAGGAGGATATGATTGTCACACATAGCATCCTCACTCTTACGGGGCAATTTCGGGGCTGAAAAGCGAATTAGAACACGTGTGTGGTATACCCTATCCAATGCAGTAACATCGATATTTTGGAGGTTCTAAATGAGTTTGGTGGGGATGCTAGCTGGAAGCTTTCCCTTGACCTTCCCTTTGGTCTCACAAAGCCAACGAAAGCTGATCAATAGAGGCTCATCAACAAAATCACTAGCAAGCTTAAACCATGGAAGGGAAAAATGATGACTAGGATGGGGCGGTTGATTCTCATAAACTCATTCCTCACCTCAACTTTAACTTACTTCCTCACGAGTTTCGACCTCACTTCCTAGAAGATTAAAAAGATTGATAAGATACGAATGAGTTTTTTGTGGAGGGGAGATAAGAAGCCAAAGGATGGCACTGTTTGGTCAATTGGAAATTAGTTTGCACTCCAAAAAAATTTGGAGGCTAGGGAATTAAGGACTTAAGCATATATGGCCGAGCGTTTTGGCTTTGTTAGCCATGGTACGCTTGGAATGAGGCTGATTGTCCATGTAAGGGAATGACGTTGTCGTGTGACGAGAGGGACATATAGTTGTTTGCAAGTTGCACAAAGATAGCGGTGGGAAATGAGCAAAAGGCAATGTTTTGGACAGATAGGTGGCTACATGGGATGGCCCCGGCGGAGATGGCTCCTTTGTTGACGGGCCTTGCCCAAGGTAAATTGCTCTCGGTTGCCAAGGTGCTCAACAATAGACGATGGATGCGGGGCCTTTCCAGAATATGTAATGAGAAGGAGTTGCACCAGTTTCATCAGTTGTGGGCAAGAATAGAAGAATTTTAGATAACAGCCAAGAAAGACACAATTCAGTGGCTACCTTGTGTTTATGGTAAATATTCAGCAAACTCTGCCTAGCGATTTCAATTCCATGGTCGGATTCTGCAGCCTCATATGCAGAAAGTTTGGCAGGCGAAGGTTAAAGGGAGAGTGAAGTTTTTTCCTCTGGTTATTATTGCGTAATCGGAATTGGACAGCTGACGGACTCTTGAGAAGAGGCATGCCATGTAACCTAATTTGCTGCATGTGTGATCGAGACGCGGAGACGGCTGCTCATCTGACAGTGGGATGCTCTTACTCTAAAGAGGTGTGGGCTTTGTTCTCGACATCAAATGCACCTCTAGTACGGCTCAGCTCTCAGGCCTTTTCGGTTCGGACTTGGTGGAATAAGATTTCAAACTACATCCCTAAAGCACATAAAAGCGAAACTACCCGGCTGGCCTGCTACACTGTGCGACATATTTGGAAGGAGCGAGGGAGAAGAATTTTTTAAGGCAAGGAGCTTCTGGCTGTGGATTTAGAGACGAGATCACTTTGCTTGCAAGTGCTTATCTGTTGTAAATAGGAATCAGTTAGTGGCTCTTTCTTTTCTCTTTTTTGGTCAGGTTTTTCTTTTGTTCGCTCTCTGCCTTTCTTAGGCATGTACAAAATTTTCTCTTCATTAAATGAATATAAGCAGGGCTCCTGCCGTTTAGGGTCATTTTTTATTAGAGATTTTTAGTTCTCAGCTAGCTGAGAGCTAAGTTCGTGTTCGGATAAGTCTTACACCATTTGATTTCCTTCGTGATCCATGCATATAAGTTGCAAGTTGAGTTGGAACTGGGTTTTTTCAGTTGCAACTGAGAATTTTTCAGCTGCAAGTGGGAATGTAACTAAGAAAAAATATTTAGACCGTTAGATTTGCTTCATGATTCGTGCTAGTAATGAGAGTTACAACTGAGATTTGATAACATCACATGACTGAGAACAAAGTGACTGAGATTTGTAACATCATGTGACGTCACACCCCTTTTTTATTAAGCATCCGTGATGAGCTGGCGCACGTTTACAGGGGAGATATCCTCCGGGTCGCCGTCGAGGATCCGGCGAGCTATGAGCGCGTTGGTGGCGTCGCTGGGGTGGTAGGCGTCCCAGAACACGTACTTGGACCTGTCCGCGCAGTATCGCGCCGTCGGCCCGCACGGAACCAGCCCCCCGAACCGCCCGCCTACATAGCAGCACGCCGAGTCCATCACCTCGAACCCTACATGAAACATCAAGAACGCATAACGAATCACACACGTTTTATTCTCCATCTGCTTATAAGCTCGCACGGGCCGATGCGTCGACTGCTGATGAACGCGAGCGGGCGGTACCATGAGATTTGTAGTTGGCGATGATGTCGGAGAAGATGCGGTAGACGTCGGCGTAGAGGAAGCGGGAGCCGCCGAGGCTGGCGCCCAGCTCGCTCACCAGCACACGCAGCTTGCGGTTGAAAGACTGGGCGAGCTGGTTCGGGAGCTCGGCGCACGGCGTGCCGGCGCCGGCGCCGGCCCCGGTGGTCATGATGTCCCTCAGGTACGGGATGCAGCCGATGGGCCCGACGTTCACCACCACGATCTTGCGGGCATCCAGAAGGTACAGCCTCTGCGATTAACGCAAACTCTACAATTAATCGTGCTGTCGTCAACACCGATCACTACAAGCGCTGGAATGGCACTAGCTAGCTAGGCTTACTATGAGCTGCTGCCGGTACTTGGCGATCATGCCGTTGATGAAGGCCTCCGGCGGCGTCACGGCGCGCTCCGGCGCGGACAGAATGGGCACCAGGTAGTTGTTGATGAAGTCGTTGGAGCCCATCGTGACCGAGAAGAGCGCGCCCCTCAGCACACTCACCGCCGCCACCTCCCCCTGCCGCGTGATCATGTCGCGCCGGTTGCTCGCGTAGTCGTCGATCTGCGCGTCCAGGTTTATACGCCCACCCTGCAGCAAGACCAGTTCACAACACGATCGGCTCGCTGATAATGGAACTTTGAGGCTAAACTAGAAGCAAGCCTCTACTACTAGCTGGACGCTCACGCGAAAGATAAGCTGGGAAAACAGCTACACGCAGAAGCAATGACGATCATCTCACTCTCATCTTATTACACGATAACAGGCTGATAATAAAGAACAGAGAAGGATCTCTGAACACACACAAAAAAAAAGCAATTTAGTGTACTGACGAAGATGCTGCCGGTCTGGTTCAGGATGCCTCCGCCCCCGGATGCGTAGTTCACGCCTCTGAACAGGACGTCGCCGGTGGTGTTTGGGTCCATGTACGGCGGCACAAACCCTCCTAGCCCCAGCTCTTGCCCTGAAACATCAAAGCTCTTGATGAAACATCGAGGCAATGTGACAGTGAAGTTCAGGTAAGCAACCAATGTGTGTGTGTGTTTGACAACCTACTTTTTACTCACCTAATATGTCGATGATGGTCCGGCCATTGGTGTACCGGCCGGTCGCCAGGTGGCCGTCGAAATCGATGCCGTTGGGGGGATAGTTGGCCCGGGACAAGGTGACGAGGTAGTTGTTGTTGCCGGCGTCGACGAGCGAGTCACCGAAGACGAATGTCGCCGGCGGGACAGCATCGGCGCCGGCTAGGCATGAGCTGGTAAACAGCACGGCGAGGCACGCTAATAGAGTAAAATGAGATGACATTTCCGATTGCCACTCGTGTGAAGCGATCATGTCTGAGAGGATGCCAACACTGGGACTGGGAAAATCTCAACTCTCAACTGACAAGATATGAGGGCAAAAAAATCTTGTGCAAACAGATCACTCGTGAGACGGTGCTGCTATAGATGCTGTGTTGCACAAGGAGGATGCTGAGGCGAGAGAACCTTTGCCTACTTATATAATTGAGGTAGCAGTAGAATCTACTGAGAGTAGAAAGGGCAAATAAAGCAGCAGGAAGCAAGAATAACGAGAGAAGATCGGGTAGCAGTATGTGAAGGTTGTTCCGGCGATACATATAAAATCCTCACATGACATTGTTGTTTGTATACACTTGCACTTGGCATTGAATGGTTACTCGTTTATCAAGCTCCCATGGCTTACGGGTTACGGCTACCCGTGAACCTTTGGCACCGGAAGGGAGACCAATCCCTCCCTGCCCAGCCACAGATCCTCCTGCATTTCAGGCAGAGTACAGCGAATGGCATTCGATCTGATCCACAGTACAAGGGCAGGACACAGGAGAATTCATATCGTACCAGGAAACGTCTCAAGTCTCAGCATGAGCTCTGACTGAATGTATCTGTCGCAGGTACGAAGGCTGCAACTGCATTTACCTCTTCCCTTGGAACTCAAACGCGCCCAGGAGTCACAGATACAGAGACCCAGGATCTTGCAGAGATAGTTGCCATTTTAGGGTCACGGTATTCACTGTGTCGTCACGGCATGAGGGTCGATCGGTCTCGTGATGGATGAAAACAAGTTGCGCCATGATAAATGGATGCGTGTCACTGTGAAGGTAAGTCAGACTGGCACGAAATTCATCCGTTCAGCTGTTCTCGAGGATATCATCGGCTTTTGTTTTCCTCGGAAGAGGTTGAGAGGTTGATGCACAAACAGAGCAACGAGGTGGCCAGCCAAAGGACCAATCGCAGGTGGGCTTTGCATCGTTTTGGCGCAGGCAAATTCAATTCAGAGAGCAGTGGGTTCAGTGAGCAAGCGATGTGCTGATGTTTCACGCACTGTTTGGATGCAGTTACTCGTGAGTTGTGAGTTGCGCCTCATTTTCTTTGATGAACTGATACAGTGCCGTGCTAGCGGCGTCTTAAATTTGTATTGAGCAGGAGGTGTGGGTGCAAGACTTATCCAATTGAGTTGTGTTGCGAACTTTGTGAGACCAACTCAAGTTGGGGTAGATGGGGATAGAGGATGATGGTGTCTGCACACTTAGAGAGAGCATTCAAAAATTCTTGTCAAAGGGAAAATACATTGGAATTCAGATTTGCAAATGTGAAGCTGCTGACGTTACAGAAGCTCCGTGAAATAGCTATGTTTGTAAGACCAGCATTGCTGACGTTTAAAATGCTTCGCAAAAAAGTCAAAAAAAAAAAGTTTCATTCAGAGAGTGAATAACATATAACGACCACATTTGTGATCGAATTCACCAAACACCACCGGTTTTTGTTTTCCTAGCCTAAAACAACTGGAGCTACTTGATAGCATGACAAAGGTGGAGCAGGTGCATAGAAGATTTGAGCATGCTGAAGTACTGAATTTGACTGTTCTGAAGCACAATGCAACACTGCTATCTGATTTGGACAAGGACACTTGTGAAGAGCAGGTTCCTATTAGTGAAGTAGTTAACCTTTTAATGTACTCAGTTGATGTTAATGGCATGCTATTTTTTTTTGCTAATGAACATAGTGAACATGAACTTTATCAACTAGCTATTGACTATTCGGAGGTACTTCATCTTGGAACACAACAGAGCACCACTTTATAGACGGGAAAAGTTGTCGAACATTTTTCAGAAGATCATATTTTTTTCGATAAAGAGTATTTTATTACTCAAAAGTTTTAACCATTACACCTAGCCTTGGCATAACTAAGATGCACACAGCCCGTTCAAGTATCAATATCCTTTAACATGGTACTCATAGAAGAAAAAACAAAACAAAAACGGATACGGGTAAGCTTCGTTGGCCTCAGTACGTCTAGTATGCAGCCATCCATGTTGGGAAAACAAACACCTTGGCCGTATTCTTTAAATGTGTCGACACCTCCATAAAGAGGCCGCGATCCTTCAAACGTTGGAGCGGCGACCATGAACGGAGCAAAGCAGTAGCGCGGTAAACAACCTACAATAGGGAAGATTTTTTTATCATTAAAAACATTGTCATTTCAACATAGACAAAGCGACCAAACAACAACAATCGCTCCCACCCTGATAATCGTTGTATACCTAAACTCGACCCCATTTAGCCAATTGTCAAAAATATTTGCTATGTTGCGAGGTGGATATAAGGTAGAACCTATCTGAATGATTGACCATATAGACCTTGCAACCCGACAACTGAAGCAAAGAAGTTTTATTGTCTCTTGTTCATGACAGAAAACACATTTTGTATAGCCATGCTAGTTGCGTTTGGCAAGGTTATCTTTAGTTAGAATAACGCTCCGACAAAGATACCATGCACAGACCTTTATTTTCAGAGGTATCTTCATCTTCTAAATAGATTTATTATTAACAACCGGTTGGCTGCGTATAATTAAAGTTTGTACATGGAGTTGACCGAGAATTTACCATGTTTGCTAAGGCTCCAACAGAATTCATCGACTCCCTAACCCAACTGGATTGAGTAGCAATTCAGTCCATGAAGCTAGTGTAGGACCAATAAGATCAAGCCTGAACGATATAGATGGTGGAGAAGTTTTCATCATCATCTGTAAGGTTTCGCCCTTATGCCCAACAATATTGTAAAAAACCTAATATTGTTCTCGAAGAGTAGTTGCACCCAGCTACCTATCCTCTCAGAATCTTATCTCAGACCCATTTCTAATGGAGAAGGAACCAAATGGAAAAAAGTGCTTCTTAGTAGCCATAATATCAGCCCAAAAGTGTGAATCTCCTGGTTTCCAAAGAACATGAGATAATGTTTTTGAGCCCACATACTTTTTCGGAATAGTTGCTGCCATCGGCCATCCTCAGGTAAGAACCTGACCAACCATTTTCCTAGCAAGGTCCTATTTTTAACTTCAAGATCATGAACTCCTAGTCCACCTTGATCTTTTAGACGGCAAACAACACCCCATTTCATCAACTGATATTTTTTCTTCTCATTATCCCTTTGCCAGAAGAATCTTGATCGGAAATAATCTAATCTATGCAAGACTCCTTTGGGCAACTGGAAGAAAGGAATCATATACAATACCATGTTTGTAAGTACTAAATTTATGAGAACTAATTTTCCCCCGAGGGATAATAATTTTCCTTTCCAATTACTCAGACGTTTTTGGAGTCTTTCCTCAACGATTTTCCATTCAGCCAATGTGAGCCTCCGATAATGGATCGGAATGCCTAGATAGCTAATTGGAAAACTCTCGAGCCCATATCCGTATAACTCGGCATATAGGTTAGCATCGTCTTTGGCTTCACCGGAACAGAACAATTCACTTTTATGAAAATTAATCTTAAGACCTGACAACTGATCTAACGCTGAGAGAATTAACTTTAGATTTCTTGCGTTGTCCAAGTCATTATTCATAAATAGAATTTTTTTCATCGGCGTATTGAAGGATGGATAAGCCCCCATCAACCAAACGAGGAACTACCCCTTCAGAAGATCATATTGAAGAAGAAAACTTTGATTATGAAATTTGGTCATACAAACCTTCCGACCATGACAACAGGGACTGAAGAACAACTCGAGCTAATTCGGGATATTAAAGATTTCAAGAGGGAGAGAGACGATAATTTTCTGCACTATGAAGGGGATACAAACATGAACGAGATGTATGATGATAAAGAAAATTCTAAATCTAATTGTGTGTGTAAACGTTTTTTTTTTTGAAATGGGAGCATTGTCCCAGCCTCTACATCCAAAAGATACACACAACATTTCTTTATTAGATTATTCGCAAAATCTTACAAGAAGAATATAAAGATCAATTCGAAGCCACCTTATTAGCGACAACTCGCTAAACCTATAAGAACGACGAAAGGGGTGTCCAAGAATAGATCCATTACCCTAACTTCACACCAACGCATGTCATCTAAAAACTGAGTGTCTGCTTAAAACTGAGTGTCTGCTGATACGTCTCCAACGTATCTATAATTTTTTGTCCATGCTAGTTTTATGACAACTAGCACAATACCCGTGCTATGCTACGGGTTATACGTGTACTACATCCGACCTCAATGTCTCGTCACCGAGAGGACAGAGTTTCGCCTATATATGCTTGCCTGGTATTGAATCCAGTGGCGGAGCCAGCATGTACTGGTTGATTTCAGATGAACCCAATAGATATGAAGTAATCCAGGCTAAACTGCTACTTAGCACCTAGTAGCACTTAGTTTGACCCTTTAGTTTTAGATAGATGAACCCAATTCTGAATTCTACTGGCTTCGCCCCTGATTGAATCTATTATGTTATACACACATAATCCAACATGCCATGTAATACCAATGTTATTTCTCATTTCTCAAATATAAAAGTTCGGATCTGCGGATATATAACAAGATCAATTTACATGAAATGGTCACACTTAGGTTGCCACTTCACATACCACTCCATGCCATTTGACCACTCTACAATTATGTTGAGCACCACCAACGAAGGAAGCATTTTACAAGGTGGAATTGATGACAATGTGTAATACTTAACATATTATGTCCTGCAACAAAAAGTTCACCGAATTTGCAGAAGCCAAATTCCTTATATTCTAGAAATAAGCTTCTTCCAGAAGTCGAATTGTGCATGATGTTGATGTTGCCACGGAATGAGTTAACGAAGCCAGATAAGGTGAACAACCTCCTCCTCGACGGATACAACCTTGGAAGTGCCCATTTGGTTTCATCATCACTGCTCTGCTCTTCTCCTAATCGCACTTACCTACCCTCCAATTTCGACTGCTCAATGGCTGTGGCAGCAAACGCATGCATGGACATGCTTGCGGAAGAACTACCGCGACAAGCACGGCGCGGCACTTTTGGAAGTCCAAATCGCCCATCTGGTCGCGACCTTGTCGCACGGTCGAGCTCGTCATCGATGATCGATCAGGAGGCGCGCGGCCTAGACGCTGCGGCGCCTCGGGGATGTTTGCTCGAGCTCGTCGTCCATTAGGAGGCTCGCTGCCGGGCCATTGTGGCGCGATAGAACTCTTCATTGATCAGGTTCTTCCCGGCGGCCCGCCTATGCTCCTCTATTTGATTCGATGGGTCTGCGCTAGTCGCTGGGTGCGGCGTGGAAGTTTTCCTTTTCTACCGCCGATCGCGTTGTAGGCCTGGGACGAACGACGAAAACTCGACCTGGCGTCTCGAGGATGTTTGCTCGAGCTCGTCATCCATCACAGGAGGCTCGCTGCCAGGCCATTGTGGCGCGGTCGAACTCTCCATCGATCAGGTTCTTCCGGGCGGCCGGTCTGCGCGACGCTGGGTGCGGCGTGGCAGTTTTCCTCTTCTACCGCGGATCGCGTCGCCGGACTGGAATCGTGGGGAAGTGCCGTCGAAAGACAGCCATCGTCGCTGCCTCTACATCCCTTTACCTCCGGTACTGTAAATTGTTGCCGCGCCAAGAGTTATCCAAGGCTGGAGACCTAACCAATCTATCTCTCTTGATGCGATGCAAAATACGCAACGAGCTGAGCACGAACCAATCTCTCTCTCTCTCTCTCGATGCCATATATGCAAAATACGCAACGAGCTGAGAACGTATATATGTAGAGCTACGATGCAGGCAATCCTTGTTAGCTACGGTGTTTTGATTCGGTTGGGACTCTGTTTGATTGACGTACGCGTGAAGCTAGCTACAGCGAGAGCTAGCGGGACCGGCTGGTTTTTCCTTAACTCGCTGGTTTTCCTTCATCATGTAGCCGGTTTTCTAGGTTTCCCGTGTTGGATCGCTGGATTGCAAGGGAGGGACAATGGTTTTTTTGACGTACCAAAAGGTTTTTTAACGTACGGACACCACCTATTCCCGTTTAATAGTAAAGAAGATACCAACATGTTTTAGTCATACTTTATAATGTTTTTATGCATTTTTCGGTAATAACCTATAAATAAGATGCCGAAGCGCCAGTTCCTGTTTTCTGCTGTTTTTGGTTTCAGAAATCCTACACAGGAAATATTCTCGGAATTGGACGAAACAAAAGCCCACGGTCTTATTTTCCACGGAGGGTTCCAGAACACCGAAGATGAGACGGAGAAGGGCCACGAGGCGGCCACCCCATAGGGCGGCGCGGCCCCACCCCTGGCCGCGCCTCCATGTGGTGTGGGCCCCTCGGGCACCCCCCTGCGCTGCCCCTTCGCCTACTTAATCCCTCCATCGCGAAAACACTAGTACCGAGAGACACGATACAGAAAAAGTTCCAGAGACGCCGCCGCCGTCAATCCCATCTTGGGGGATTCTTGAGATCGCCTCCGGCACCCTGCCGGAGAGGGGAATCATCACCGCAGGGCTATACATCACCATGCCCGCCTCCCGACTGATGCGTGAGTAGTTCATCCTTGGACTACGGGTCCATAGCAGTAGCTAGATGGCTGTCTTCTCCTCTTGTGCTATCATGTTTAGATCTTGTGAGCTGCCTATCATGATCAGGATCATCTATTTGTAATGCTACATGTTGTGTTTGTTGGGATCCGATGAATATTGAATACTATGTCAAGTTGATTATTGATCTATCATATATGTGCTATTTATGTTCTTGCATGCTCTCCGTTGCTAGTAGAGGCTCTGGCCAAGTTGATACTTGTGACTCCAAGAGGGAGTATTTATGCTCGATAGTGGGTTCATGTCTCCATTGAATCTTGGACAGTGACAGGAATTTCTAAGGTTGTGGATGTGCTGTTGCCACTAGGGATAAAACATCGATGCTTTGTCTAAGGATATTTGTGTTGATTACATTACGCACCATACTTAATGCAATTGTCTGTTGTTTGCAACTTAATACTGGAGGGGGTGCGGATGCTAACCCGAAGGTGGACTTTTTAGGCATAGATGCATGCTGGATGGCGGTCTATGTTCTTTGTCGTAATGCCCTAAGTAAATCTCATAGTAGTCATCATGATATGTATATGAATCTCTATTCTGTCAATTGCCCAACTGTAATTTGTTCACCCAACATGCTATTTATCTTATTGGAGAGACACCACTAGTGAACTGTGGACCCCGGTCCTATTTCTTTTACATCTGAAATACAATCTACTGCAATCACTGTTCTCTGTTGTTTTCTACAAGCAAACATCATTCACCACACCATACGTTTAATCCTTTGTTTTCAGCAAACCGGTGAGATTGACAACCTCACTGTTAAGTTGAGGCAAAGTATTTTGATTGTGTTGTGCAGGTTCCACGTTGGCGTCGGAATCTCTGGTGTTGCGCTGCACTACACTCCTTCACCAACAACCTTCACGTGGCCTTCATCTCCTACTGGTTTGATAACCTTGGTTTCTTACTGAGGGAAAACTTGCTGATGTGCTCATCATACCTTCCTCTTGGGGTTCCCAACGGACGTGTGCTTTACCGTCACAAGCATCTGCCCAAGCCGTCAATTGGCTGGTGAGAAGTACAATCAGTCTAGCAGACCCTCAGCGCACACCATTGCATACGTCAAAGAATCGCCACCGCCTTCTTCCGCGGACCCATCTCCAAGAGAGATCAACGCATTGACCTTGCCAGGCCTGCCATCAACGTCACCACGACGCTAGACGACACCACCATCCTGCACGCGTCCATCACACTGTGTCCGTCTCCGAGGCTCCGCTGCACCATGCCGCCAAGACTCGACGATGCCGTCTCAGCAGAAAAACACCGCTCCACCTAAGCACCACCACCGTCCATTGTCTGCTCCAAAAACAATGCCCCCAATAGGTAGAACGACGTTGCGCGCCGTCATCATTCGATCCGGGACACCCGGATCTGGGGTTTCCCCCGGTGACATGGGTATACCCTTTGGGTACCCATTATTAGTATACCTGGATCGGCTCGGCCCAATATGGAGAAGGCCCAACAAGGCAACCCGAAGAAGTAGTCGACTAGGACTCTTGTAAAACCCTAGGCTGGTTGCATATATAAAGCCAGCTAGGGCACCCGATAGAAGGAGGCCAACAAATAGACAGCATAGCTTCGCCTATGGCGACACCCTGTAAACATACATGTCATCCTATAGTGGATTGCTAGCAGCACGTAGGGATCCTCCACCGAGGGGACCCGAAGCTGGGTACGTCGTGTGCCTAATCTCGTCCCCGGAATCTCCATCGTCGCTCTCTGCCGAAACCCTAGTCTACAATCCGTAGGCATTGGCGAGGTGATCCCTCGTCAATTGGCGCCGTCTGTGGGAATCGCGACGACTGGATTTTGTCATCCGGGCGGGATCCATCAAGTTCATCATCAACAATGTTGAGATCACATTTGGGTATAAAATCGTCAGGTTCGTCATCAGCTACATCAGCCGATCAGCCGGATTTTTTCGCGTCACCATATGGTTACTCATCGGCGGCGGAGATCGAATCGGGCTACGTATTGGCGACAGCGTGTTTGGATCGAAGTCCTGGCGGAGGCTGCTACGATACGCCCCGTACGATGGAGCATTGCAGGCTCAAGCATGATCTGCGTCCGCGGAAACAACACTCCAATCAGTAACCTGATGCTTTCGTTATTTAATTATGTTATACAGTGCCCGATCGGTTCAGGCCAATTCAATTCCCAAAACACTAGCAAATCGGTGGAGCCCTAAATCAATTGGGAGACACGGAAGACTAGTTTTTCTATTCAACCCATCTCTTTCTCTCTCTTATTCATAACTCTATCAATTGTTAATTTACCCTGAATTTGATACCCGCGATGCATATATGTTTGTCTGTTTTGCACGGTACGGAACAATGGAATCCATCGAGAACGAATCCATCGCTAGAAATTCTGGCGAAGTATGGAGTACGGACGCATACACCTGCAAGACAACGCGTCGACCAATATCAGCTGGCGTGCTGTATCAGGCTGCCACAACCGGACGTTCTCGCACAACTCCGCCCGGCGCGAATTCGGCGCAGTTGCACGCTCTGCGACTCGCCATTATGCACTATCATCTTCAGGAAACTGATAGCGTGTTTATGCTTTTTTTGCGCAGTTTTTTGCGTCGTAATATAACTGCAGATCAAGAACAAGCTTCGAGACATCGTGTACTCGCTACGCTCGGGGGCTCGTCCGCTGTAAACCCGACAACACGCACTCGCCTCGCCCGGGGGCTCGCCCGCCGCGAACTCGACGATTCTCTCCTCCATGCCGACTACTTCCACCTTGTCGAATAATTTCGGCTAAATGGCGTATGGCTCCGCTGCATCGGTTGCGTCTACTTCTTCGACTGCGTCTGCCGGACAACCTACTTCCACGTCGACTCCGTCACACCTGATCAAAAAGCTAAGTGTTCCTTTCCCGAGTGTTAATTATTATTTACTTTCGCCACACCCGAATACTCGGAGATGCGCCATTGCATTATTACAACAAATTCATCCAAACACTGGGGGCTGCGCCATTACTTCGTTACCACAAATATACTTGGTTACTTGGTGAATTTCTTTTCTTCGGCTCTGGATATATCTTCTCCGGCTCAGTGAAATTATTTTCTTCGGCTCAGTGGAATTATTTTCTTTTACTTAGTGGATTTATCTTCTTCGGCTTAGTGGATTTATTCTCTCTGGATTACTGGATTGGTTTTCTTTGGGTTATTATTGGTTCACTTATATAATATTACTCGACGCGTTTCCGGGTCAATGGATTCATCTTCTATGGTTATTACTGGAACTATTTTCTCCGGCTCAATGGATTCATCCTCTATGATATCAACGGATTCATCTTTTATGGTTATTACTGGATTCTTCGGGTCAATGGATTCATCCTCTATGATATCAACGGATTCATCTTTTATGGTTATTACTGGATTCTTTGGCTCAATGGATTCATCCTCTATGATATCAACGGATTCATCTTTTATGGTTATTACTGGGTTCTTCGGGTCAATGGATTCATCCTCTATGATATCAGCGGATTCATCTTCAATATATGATGGTGTAATCTTTAATATGGATTCATCTCAAGTACTTCATCTCAGACTTCATCTTCAGTATTTCACCCTTAATGGCCTTCTTTCGGCAACACGGATAATACTCGAGGGCTCAACAACGACTTCGCCCCAAGTAACAACGGTGACACGGCGTTTAAGCAACAATCATGACATCACCCCAACAGTGCTCGGGGTTTCGGCTATCTCTTCATCAACAATTTTGTGGCATCCACTTTTGCAATTCGGTGGTTTCTATTTTGGCTCGACTTTTTCTCTGCACTCGAAGACTTCATCACGCGTCGACTTCGTCGTGTCCAATAAGCTAAGTGTTCCTTTAATTTACACAAAGTTGATTATCATTTACTTTTGCCGCACACGACACTCAGGGGATGTGCGGCATAAATTCACTTTACATATCACTGAATCTAAACATCTGACACCGCATGCGAAAAAGAGAGTCAAGGAAAAGATAGAAAAAGTTTGTTTATTTGTGCAGGAGAAAGCAAATTTCAAAGTATATAAGAGAGAACCCGACGAAATTGTCTACAGGGAGAACTCGACGAAATTGTCTTCAAGAAAGAACAGGACCCGACGAAATTTTCCTCAAGGAGGAACCCAAAGAAATTTTCTTCAGGGAGGAACCCGATGAAATCTTCTTCAGGGAGGAACCCGACGAAATCAAGAGAGAACCCGACGAATCTTCTTCAAGGAGGTCCCGAAGAATTATCTTCAAGGAGGTCCCGAAAAATTATCTTCAAAGAGGTCTCGAAGAATTATCTTCAAGGAGGTCTCGAAGAATTATCTTCAAGGAGGTCTCGAAGAATTATCTTCAAGGTGGTCCCGAAAAATTATCTTCAAGGAGATCCTGAAAAATTATCTTCAAAGAGGTCTCGAAGAATTATCTTCAAGGTGGTCCCGAAAAATTATCTTCAATGAGGTCCCGAAAAATTATCTTCAAGGAGGTCTCGAAAAATTATCTTCAAGGAGGACCCGAAAAATTATCTTCAAGGAGGACCCGAAGAATTGTGCTCAGGGAGGACCCGAAGAATTGTCCACAGGGAGGACCCGAAGAATTGTCCTCAAAGAGGACCCGAAGAAATTTTCCTGAAGGAGGAACTCGACGAAATTTTCATCAAGGAGGAACCCAAAAAAAAAAAAAGAGGTGAACAAAGCTTCGGGTTCATTGACTCGTCGTATTGTTCCGAGCAAGAGCATCGGTGATGTATCCGACAATATAGAATAACCAATATATTCAGCTGTCTCATCACACCCGAGAAAAATATAGAAGAGCCCGCAAAATGGGTCATTGCATCAGCCGAACAGGGCACTCGACAATATATTCTCAGAGCGCTAAAAGTCGCGAATAATCTCTGAATGCCGCAAAACTTTGCGAAGGTAAGACCCCGGATCCGTTCTGAGCGGCGTGGCACCGTCTCTGACGGCGGTTTGCTACTTTTTTTCCGTATCAACAGATACGAAGAAAAATCCTAACGGACGCGTTAGGTACCCGATAAAATATGACTGGGACTCGACAGAATGGTAAGACCTTAAGCGGCACATGTCGAAGTTTACACCAGTATCCCGAGATCATGTCCAGGGACGTGATCCTGAAGTAGGTTTTTGCGGATTGCCACTAGAGCAGTTAACTAGTACCTGATCCGTCAGATGAACTAGCCCCAACTACCATTATCCCTGTACAATATAGATATGGATAGCAACGACTTGAAGTCGATAAAAAGAGGGGCTTCACCTAGAAATATAGTAAAGTTCTTTATCGAGTAGTACAACTTGAGTCTATGCCCAGGTGCAAGCACCTGCCCATAGGCTCAGGGGCTACTCTTATCGAGAGCATTGTTCACCCTCTCAATAAGATACAAGAAAGAGGAAAAATTGTGGAGTCGATTAAAAGCAAGTTGAGCCTACACCCAAGTGCACCCGATAGAAAAATAACTTCGACAACATCTACGACAATCAAGCTTTGTAGACTCAACTCGATTCTACGATTCGAGTGGAGCCTACTCCCATCGGGAGCCCATGGATTTCATCAAGTCCTCCGGAAATATAGTTAAGTTCTTCATCGAGTAGTACAACTTGAGTCTATGCCCAAGTGCAAGCACTTGCCCATAGACTCGGGGGCTACTCCCATCGGGAGCGCTGCCGCGCACCCGATAGAAAATAATTTCGAGACATCATATACCACATGGACCTCGCCTTTGGAGATGATTATGCTTGGAGTCTCTACGCAAGTCTTCGACTTCCCTAGACACTCGGGGGCTACTGACATGGGTATACCCTTCGGGTACCCATTATTAGTATACCTGGATCGGCTCGGCCCAATATGGAGAAGGCCCAACAAGGCAACCCGAAGAAGTAGTCGACTAGGACTCTTGTAAAACCCTAGGCTGGTTGCATATATAAAGCCAGCTAGGGCACCCGATAGAAGGAGGCCAACAGATAGACATCATAGCTTCACCTATGGCGACACCCTGTAAACATACATGTCATCATATAGTGGATTGCTAGCAGCACGTAGGGATCCTCCACCGAGGGGACCCGAAGTTGGGTACGTCGTGTGCCTAATCTCGTCCCCAGAATCTCCATCGTCGCTCTCTCCCGAAACCCTAGTCTACAATCCGTAGGCATTGGCGAGGTAATCCCTCGTCACCCGGAGCAGCCTAGGCGAGAAGAAAACGTAGACTGCAGAGACAGTGCCTTCAACAAGGTAGCGACGAACAAGCGCCTCCATCGTCTGCCATGACCGAAGTCAGGGCCGGCTTTCACCGGTAGCCACGCCTTGCCATCGGGGACTAGTTGACGGACCGCGAGACCCGCCAAAATAGCCACAAACTAGCGGATCCCCTCCGGCGAAAGAGGAGACCACCACCGCTATGGATTCCTCATGCTGCAGGACCACCCCATGAGCACCGTCGGCTGCCAATGTCGAGGTCGTCGAGGTGCAGTACAAGACCCGGCCAAGCCCATCTGGGCTCAGATCAAGCCCTCCTGCCCCGGGCCGGTAGAACCCCGGGGTCCCCAGATTGCGTCTGTCGCCGCCCAGATGGTCGCAGATGGCCGGAGCGAGCGCCGCGCTGCGCATCCATGGTGACTGAGGATCTCCACCGCCGCCACCACGCCACACGGGATTTTCTCGGTGACGCCTCCGGCAGCGGCGGCAGGAGGAGAGGCGCCAAAGAGGAGAGGAAAGGGAGGGTCGGCGGGGGCACCCCGGTGCGGCACGGGGCGCCGCCGCACGGGGGTGGGGTAACAGCGACTCTGTGGAAATAATGAAGTGGAATTCCGTTATTCAAAATGATACTTTGGAAAGAACTTGAAGCCAGAGAGAAAATACCCAACAATTAGATCACATTATGATCAATTGGTTGGAAACACGCCTAATTTTATGCCATCATCATGTTGATTAGGGTGACAGTGATGGAGATGATCATCAAGAACAATTTGCATAAGGATGAGAAAGAAGGGGCATTGAAGGATTCAGTATGATGAGGCAAGGGTTGTCCCACTTTAGAAAGTTCGCAACAAGGTGCGATTCATTGATGTCTACCAATTCAGAAGACCTCTTAGAGCTTCCAATGTATCCCCGTTGAGGAATTTCATATCACTGAAAATTTAGTGATAGAGTATTTGTTACTAAGAAAGGTTGTCCATTTTATATGGTTGCTGAGATTGCAAATCAGAAAACATTTTGTATCAAACAAATGAACTTGGAGCACACTTGTGGTGCACGTGAAGATAGCACAAAAAATTAGAGTCAATTTCGTGGCCATTGCGTGTGAGCAAACAATGAGAACGTATCCAAATACTTATGTTGACAAATTAATTTAAAATAGTAAGATGAGTACGTAGTTGAAGTGCCAAAGAGAAAATCTCATAGGGTTATGAATAGGGCACTTTAGGTGGTGCTAGGTAATCAAAAGGTAGCGTATACCAAGTTTGTGGCATTACCGACAACCAATTATTGGTACAAACCATAGAAGAAGGTGCATTGTCAGTACAAAAGTGCTAGTGGAGCATCCAAGTCTAAACCTCAGATTCTCTAGCCTATTTTTCTATATAAATGATGTAAACAAATGACTTACCAATTGGTTCATGCCATTATAATTAAATTATTGACTGGCCACAAGAAACAAGGTCAAAGGTTCACCAACTATGACAAATATTTGAAGCCAAAGCTACATATGGGGGAGGGGGGGGTCATCGAAAGGTAACATGCATAAAAGTAAGACTAGAGTCTATTTCATCTACCTACATTACCATGAGTACTTGCTAGTTTTTCTTATCTAGGCCGATATGCAGCATAACCAGAAATATTTTGGGTGCTTCATCAGCTTTTGCTTCACCTTCCTCTACTCCAAATCCTACTTCTTCGGTCTAGGTACCACTACTTTAACTCCTACTTCTTCAGCAAGAGCAACAAGATATCCAAGAGCACCATCAACAACACCACCAAGGCCATCAATAGCATTAGGAACTATAGGTTCAAGAGGTTTGTCTGCACCAAGAGCATCTGGTGCCACTACAA
>NW_025899827.1:0-17667 GCF_022539505.1 Lolium rigidum
GCACTACAAGAAAAGTTGCCATGGCCGACGAAGTTGAAGTCGCGCCGCGGTCGCTGGTGTACCATGGCCGACGATTTTGGGTCTGTCCGTTGTGCATGTCAAAACGTTTTTTTTCTCGTTTTTGAGGCCACCTAGCCCGAGGAAAACGGCCAAAACGTTGCGTATGGTGGCCCGGGACGTGGTGCATCTTGAATTCTCGGGTTCGCCGGCCGAGTCAACGCAAATCCGCACCGCCGAGGGATGTAGGGCCCAGATGGCAGCCTCTCTGGCATTGTTTTTTTTCTCGATCGCGCCATCTCGTTCAACGCTCTCCGATCGAGCCGTTTACGATGCGAGGATCATGGGTCCCGCATGTCATCCTCTATGAACCAAAATTCTTTCTATTCTTGGATTTTTTTGACCCCCGATTTCTGGCTACTTCCTTTTTCTTTTGATCCCTTGCCGCCTTGGAAACGTTGACACCGCTGCTGCTAATTGGGACCCGCATGTCATCCTCTATGAGCAATCAACTTTCTTTTCTTGGAGCTTTTTTTGGCACCTCAAATTTGGTCACTTGCCTTTTTCTTTCGATCCCTCGCCGCCTCTCAAACGGTGATACCGCTGCCGCTAAATGGGACCCGCATGTCATCCTCTATGTACTATAAAACTTTCTTTTCTTCGATTTTTTTGGCACCTCATATTTGGTCACTTACCTTTTTCTTTCGATCCCCTGCCACCTCTCAAACGGTGAGACCGCCGCTGCTAAATGGGACCCGCATGTCATCCTCTATGTACTATAAAACTTTCTTTTCTAGGATTTTTTTGGAACCTCATATTTGGTCACTTGCCTTTTTCTTTCGATCCCGTGCAGCCTCTCAAACGGTGATACCGCTGCCGCTAAATGGGACCCGCATGTCATCCTCTATGTACAATCAAGTTTCTTTTCTTGAATTATTTTTGGCTCCTGATATTTGGTCACTTGCATTTTTCTTTCGATCTCATGCCACGTTGAGGCCCCTGCAGGCTCATGGGACCCGCATGTCATCCTCTATGTACTATAAAACTTTCTTTTCTTGGATTCTTTTTGGCACCTCATATTTGGTCACTTGCCTTTTTCTTTCGATTCCCTGCCGCTTCTTAAACGGTGATACCGCTGCTGCTAATTGGGACCCGCATGTCATCCTCTATGTACAATCAAGTTTCTTTTCTTGAATTATTTTTGGCTCCTGGTATTTGGTCACTTGCCTTTTTCTTTCGATCTCATGCCACGTTGAGGACCCTGCTGCCTCATGGGACCCGCATGTCATCCTCTATGTGCTATAAAAGTTTATTTTCTTGGTTTTTTTTTCACCCTCTGATTTTTGGCTATTTCCTTTTTCTTTTGATCCCCTGCCGCCTTGGAAACGTTGAGTAAGCAGCTGACTCATGGGACCCGCATGTCATCCTCTATGTACAATCAACTTTCTTTTTCTTTTGATCTCAAGCCGCATTTGAAACGTTGAGACCGCTGTCGCTAATTGGGACCCGCATGTCATCCTCTATGTACAATAAAGTTTTTTTCTTGGATTATCTTTGGCTCCGTGATATTTTGTCACTTGCCTTTTTCTTTCGATCTCATGCCGCCTTTGAAACGTTGGAGTAAGCTGCTCGGCTCATGGGTCCCGCATTTCATCCTCTACGAACAATAAAAGTTTCCTTTCTTGGAGTTATTTTTGACCCCTAATTTCTCGGCTATTTGCCTTTTTCTTTTGATCTCCTGCCCCCTTTGAAACGATGAGGACGCTTCGTTGGCGGGTCGGTCCCACATGTCATCCTCTCGTGAACAATAAAAGTTTCCTTTGATGGATTTATTTTGAACCCCTAATTAATTTCGGGATATTTCCTTTTTTCCTTTGATCCCCGCCGCCTTGAAATCGTTGAGGATGCCTGCTGCCTCATGGGTCCCGCATGTCATCCTCTCAGAACGGTAAATGTTTCTTTTCTTGGATTTTGTTGACCAAACGATTTTTGGCTTATTTTTTCTTTCGATCTCCTGCAGCCTTTAAAACGTTCAGGGCGCTGCTGGCTCACGGGTCCCACATGTCAACCTCTATGAACAATAAACGCTGAGGATGCTGCTGCTGCCTCATGGGTCCCGCATGTCATCCTCTCAGAACGAAAATGTTTCTTTTCTTGTATTTTTTACCAATAGATTTTTGGTTTATTTTTTCTTTCCATCCCCTGCCGCCTTTAAAACGTTGGACGACATCTGCCGGCTCATGGGTCCCCGATGTCGACCTCCCGTACAAGAAACATGTGATATCTTGATTATTTTGCGAGACAATAAACATTGTATTTCGCTTCCGAGCTATTGCAAACGGATAAATTAAATCTTTATTTTTACATAAACAAACTTATATGTTGAATCTCCTTGTTTTGTGTTTTTGCGAAGCATAGGACTTTCCCTGTTTTTTTAGAAAAATCCGAACTTTCCTGTTTTGGAGTGGGCTGAAATTGTACGAGTCAAAAGGCCCGGCAGGATAGTTCGAAGGCCCGGATGTCCGGATGCAGCCCAATTGAAATCTTTTCTTTTCTTGGATTTTTTTCACCCCCTGATTTCTGGCTACTTCATTTTTTTTTGGTCCTGTGCCGCCTTGGAAATGTTGAGACCGCTGCTGCAAAATGGGACCCGCATGTCATCCTCTATGTACAATAAAATTTCTTTTCTTGGATTATTTTTGGCTCCTGATATTTGGTCACTTGCCTTTTTCTTTCAATCTCATGCCGACTTTGAAACGTTGAGGAAGCTGCTGGCTCATGGGTCCCGCATGTCATCCTCTATGAATAATAAAAGTTTCCTTTGTTGGATTTATTTTTTACCCCTAATTTCTGGCTATTTGCCTTTTTCTTTTGATCCCCTGCCCCCTTTGAAACTATGACGACGCAGCTGGCAGGTCGGTCCCACATGTCATTGATACGTCTCCGACGTATCGATAATTTCTTGTGTTCCATGCCACATTATTGATGATATCTACATGTTTTATGCACACTTTATGTCATATTCGTGCATTTTCTGGAACTAACCTATTAACAAGATGCCGAAGAGCCGATTCTTGTCTTGTCTGCTGTTTTTGGTTTCGTAAATCCTAGTAACGAAATATTCTCGAATTGGACGAAATCAACGCCCAGTGGTCCTATTTTGCCACGAAGCTTCCGGAAGACCGAAGGAGAGTCGAAGTGGGGCCACGAGGTGGCGACACACCGGGGCGGCGCGGCCTGGGCCCCGGCCGCGCCGGCCTGTGGTGTGGGCCCTCGTGCCGCCTCTTTACCCGCCCTTCCGCCTACAAATAGCCTCCGTCGCGAAACCCCCGATGCAGAGAGCCACGATACGGAAAACCTTACCGAGACGCCGCCGCCACCAATCCCATCTCGGGGGATTCTTGAGATCTCCTCCGGCACCCTGCCGGAGAGGGGATTCATCTCCCGGAGGACTCTTCACCGCCATGGTCGCTCCCGGAGTGATGAGTGAGTAGTTCACCCCTGGACTATGGGTCCATAGCAGTAGCTAGATGGTTGTCTTCTCCTCATTGTGCTTCATTGTTGGATCTTGTGAGCTGCCTAACATGATCAAGATCATCTATCTATAATGCTATATGTTGTGTTTGTCGGGATCCGATGGATAGAGAATACTATGTTATGTTAATTATCAAGTTATTACCTATGTGTTGTTTAAGATCTTGCATGCTCTCCGTTATTAGTAGAGGCTGCGGCCAAGTTTTCGCTATTAACTCCAAGAGGGAGTATTTATGCTCGATAGTGGGTTCATGTCTCCGTGAATGCTGGGAGTGACAGAAACCCCTAAGGTTATGGATGTGCTATTGCCACTAGGGATAAAACATTGATGCTATGTCCGAGGATGTAGTTATTGATTACATTACGCACCATACTTAATGCAATTGTCTCGTTGTTTTGCAACTTAATACCGGAAGGGGTTCGGATGATAACTCGAAGGTGGACTTTTTAGGCATAGATGCATGCTGGATAGCGGTCTATGTACTTTGTCGTAATGCCCAATTAAATCTCACTATATTTATCATGACATGTATGTGCATTGTTATGCCCTCTCTATTTGTCAATTGCCCGACCGTAATTTGTTCACCCAACATGCTTTTATCTTATGGGAGAGACACCTCTAGTGAACTGTGGACCCCGGTCCATTCTTTTATACCGAAATACAAATCTGTCGCAATACTTGTTTCATCGTTTTCTCGCAAACAATCATCTTCCACACAATACGGTTAATCCTTTGTTACAGCAAGCCGGTGAGATTGACAACCTCACTCTGTTTCGTTGGGGCAAAGTACTTTGGTTGTGTTGTGCGAGTTCCACGTTGGCGCCGGAATCTCCGGTGTTGCGCCGCACTACATCCCGCCGCCATCAACCTTCAACGTGCTTCTTGGCTCCTCCTCGGTTCGATAAACCTTGGTTTCTTTCTGAGGGAAAACTTGCTGCTGTGCGCATCATACCTTCCTCTTGGGGTTCCCAACGAACGTGTGAGTTACACGCCATCAGTCATCCTCTATGAATAATAAAGGTTTCCTTTGATAGATTTATTTTTTACCCTAATTAATTTCTGGCTATTTCCTATTTTTATTTTGATCCCCTGCCGCCTTGGAATAGTTGAGGATGCTGCTGCCTCATGGGTCCCGCATGTCATCCTCTCAGAAAGGTAAAAGTTTCATTTCTTGGATTTTGTTTACCAACTGATTTTTGGCTTTTTTTTTTTGTTTCGATCTCCTGCCGCCTTTAAAACGTTGACGACGCTGCTGGCTCATGGGTCCCCAATGTCAGCCTCCCCGTATCGCAAATCCTCTTCTCGCAAAGGTTGTATTTCTAGCTAGATAGCTAAGGTGGATTCGAATCGCACGTGGTTCAGGCAGCTCAGGTAAGCCTTCTTGCACTGATTAATGGAACTAGTGTATAGCAAGGTCAAGACATGTGGCTTGGTGTAATGAATCATGTTGTGGATTCAATCTGATAGTTCTCTAACAGGTCAGCCAAAATAGAAATTAAGTTTTTTTCTAAAACGGAAATGCAAATTAAGATGAACACAAACATTACTTATCATAATAGCTGATCATACATACATACTTGCTAAGAGCAAAAGCTTACCAGAGTTTTACCACCCATACAATTAATTAGCAGTTCAGATAAGATAACCTTATATAAGTATAACTACAAATGCATTTGCTAAGGGCTCATGGGACAATAGAACAAGACAACCGCAAACTTGATGACCAGCATGTCACAACGGCATCGAAAGATCTTGACCTTCAACTTTGATCCAATGCGAAGTTTGGCACCGTCAATGAACTTTTTCCACCTGGAAGTAACAGCCAAGCGGCCATCTGTGGGACTGACGGAGTACCGTCCCTCCACGGTGAGACCTTCACTCTCCATGACGAGGGAAATCTTGCCCCTTCGGCCAACATTGAGATCCTTGGCGATACTTTTAGGCAATTTCTGATTCAAAGCAAGAGATACCAACAAAAATTAGTCAATGGCACCAATGCATCGAAGGCGAACCATGTGAGACTTTGAGCAGAGAAGACATCAAGATAAGAGCAGTTATGTTGTCATATACTCACGAACATAGCCTTCAGATGCGTCCTGGTCACCACACGGGTGGCCACGACAATGAGCCGAGACCTCGGTGATCTGGCTGGGGCAGGTGCAGGAGCTCGGGCTGGTACACGAGCCGGTGCCGATGCGAGGAGACTCGCCGGGCAGGTGCAATAAACGCGTGCCTCTAGAGGAACCGGTGCCGATGCGAGAGGTCGTTGGGCGAGGTGCGGTAACGGTGCAGCTAGAGGAACCGGCTGCGATGCGGGAGCCTGCTGGGCAGGTGTAGTATATGGGGCCTCTACAGGAACCAATGCTGATGTAGGGGCCTCGTCGGGTAGATGCAATAAACGGTGCTGGGTACGAGAACCGGTGCCGATGCAGGAGAGTGGGAAGCCGGTGCGGTGCTTCGGTGTGGGTGCCCGATACGTCTCCAGACGTATCGATAATTTCTTATGTTCTATGCCATATTATTGATGATACCTACATGTTTTATGCACACTTTATGTCATATTCGTGCATTTTCCGGAACTAACCTATTAACAAGATGCCGAAGTGCCGATTGCTGTTTTCCGCTGTTTTTGGTTTCAGAAATCCTAGTAACGAAATATTCTCGGAATTGGACGAAACGAAGACCCAGGGGCCTATTTTGCCATGAACCTTCCAGAAGACCGAAGAGCATACGAAGTGGGGCCACGAGGTGGCCAAACCACATGGCGGCGTGGCCAAGGGGGGGCCCGCGCCGCCCTGTGGTGTGGGCCCCTCATCAGCCCCCCGACTCTGCCCTTCCGCCTGCTTAAAGCCTCCGTCGCGAAACCCCGAGGCGAAAAACCACGATACGGAAAACCTTCCGGAGACGCCGCCGCCGCCGATCCCATCTCGGGGGATTACGGAGATCTCCTCCGGCACCCTGCCGGAGAGGGGATTCATCTCCCGGAGGACTCTACACCGCCATGGTCGCCTCCGGAGTGATGAGTGAGTAGTTCACCCCTGGACTATGGGTCCATATCAGTAGCTAGATGGTTGTCTTCTCCTCATTGTGCTTCATTGTTGGATCTTGTGAGCTGCCTAACATGATCAAGATCATCTATCCGTAATACTCTATGTTGTGTTTGTCGGGATCCGATGGATAGAGAATACCATGTTATGTTAATTATCAAGTTATTACATATGTGTTGTTTATGATCTTGCATGCTCTCCGTTACTAGTAGAGGCTCTGGCCAAGTTTTTGCTTTTAACTCCAAGAGGGAGTATTTATGCTCGATAGTGGGTTCATGCCTGCATTGACACTAGGACGATGATGGAAAGTTCTAAGGTTGTGTTGTGCTGTTGCCACTAGGGATAAAACATTGGCGCTATGTCCGGGGATGTAGTTGTTGATTACATTACGCACCATACTTAATGCAATTGTCTGTTGCTTTGCAACTTAATACTGGAAGGGGTTCGGACGATAACCTGAAGGTGGACTTTTTAGGCATAGATGCGGTTGGATGGCGGTCTATGTACTTTGTCGTAATGCCCAATTAAATCTCACTATACTTATCATGCCATGTATGTGCATTGTTATGCCCTCTCTATTTGTCAATTGCCCGACTTTAATTTGTTCACCCAACATGCTTTTATCTTATGGGAGAGACACCTCTAGTGAACTGTGGACCCCGGTCCATTCTTTTATACTGAAATACAAATCCGCTGCAATACTTATTTTACTGTTTTCTCTGCAAACAATCATCTTCCACACAATACGGTTAACCCTTTGTTACAGCAAGCCCGGTGAGATTGACAACCTCATCTGTTTCATTGGGGCAAAGTACTTTGGTTGTGTTGTGCAGGTTCCACGTTGGCGCCGGAATCTCCGCGGTGTTGCGCCGCACTACATCCCGTCGCCATCAACCTTCAACGTGCTTCTTGACTCCTACTCGGTTCGATTAAACCTTGGTTTCTAACGCGAGGGAAACTTGCCGCTGTGCGCATCACACCTTCCTCTTGGGGTTCCCAACGGACGTGTCAATTACACGCATCAAGCAAATTTACTGGCGCCGTTGCCGGGGAGATCAAGACACGCTGCAAGGGGAGTCTCCACTTCCCAATCTCTTTACTTTGTTTTTGTCTTGCTTTATTTTATTTACTACTTTGTTTGCTGCACTTATATCAAAACACAAAAAAATTAGTTGCTAGTTTTACTTTATTTATTGTCTTGTTTGCTATATCAAAAACACAAAAAAATTAGTTACTTGCATTTACTTTACTTGTTTCATCATGTTTCCTTTTAATTTTACCACAAAAAACATACCGGTAGGACGCGGGTCTATAATTGGGAGGAACAATATAGAAGAATTTTTCACCCATGCTAGCACCGTTGAAGATTTTGAAGATAGACACTTGGTAGAACTTGCTCCTACTTATGAAATTGCTGCTGCTGCTTTAGTTCGCATGTTGGAAACTAAATTTGTTAATCTCAATCCTATAATCCAACACATGTTTCTTACACTTGGTGATATGGAAGAGGGGGAAAAGAAAAGATTTTGTTTTAGAAACCCTTCTTAGAGAATTTGGTGGTCTAGCAAGAGAGGCTAGAAAGGTCTTCGCTAAATTTAATATGCTTGGTTCTCATACTAATTTTGTTGGTCTCCTTGAAAAAATGGACATGGATAGAATAAGGTACACTAATAATAATGGTGGGGAGATCAAAGCACCAATACCATGCAAACTCCTAGCTATGAATGATGCACTAGAAAATAACTATGCTTGGCTTGTTCCTGAAAATTTGTTCGATGAGAGTAGCAAGCCCAAGACTAATAAAAAGGGAGACGCTGAAACTTATGTATCTAATATACTATGCATGGTTGAGAAAACTCCAAACCCCGCTCGTAGATGCACCACCCTTTGATAATACTTGAGATACACTTTCGCGCCTAGCTGAAAGGCGTTAAAGAAAGCGCTTATGGGAGACAACCCATGTTTTTACTACAGTATTTTTGTTTTATATTTGTATCTTGGAAGTTGTTTACTACTGTAGCAACCTCTCCTTATCTTAGTTTTATGTTTTGCTGTGCCAAGTAAAGATGGATTTTATTAGGCCACCAGACTTGCTCAAATGAAAATGCTCAAATTGAATGAAAGTTGCGTACATATCTGAGGATCATGCACGTAAATTGGCTTAATTTTCTGAGCTACCTACAGGGAGGTAGACCCAGATTCGTGACAGCAAAGAAATCTGGAACTGCGCAGAGAATCCAAATCTAGTACTTACTTTACTATCAAAGACTTTACTTGGCACAGCAAAACATAAAACTAAGATAAGGAGAGGTTGCTACAGTAGTAAACAACTTCCAAGATACAAATATAAAACAAAAATACTGTAGTAAAAACATGGGTTGTCTCCCATAAGCGCTTTCTTTAACGCCTTTCAGCCTAGGCGCAGAAAGTGTATCTCAAGTATTATCAAAGGGTGGTGCATCTACAGCCGGGTTTGGAGTTTTCTCAACCATGCATAGTATATTAGATACATAAGTTTCAGCTGTCTCCCTTTTTATTAGTCTTGGGCTTGCTACTCTCATCGAACAAATTTTCAGAACAAGCCAAGCATAGTTATTTTCTAGTGCATCATTCATAGCTAGGAGTTTGCATGGTATTGGTGCTTTGATCTCCCCACCATTATTATTAGTGTACCTTATTCTATCCATGTCCATTTTTTCAAGGAGACCAACAAAATTAGTATGAGAACCAAGCATATTAAATTTAGCGAAGACCTTTCTAGCCTCTCTTGCTAGACCACCAAATTCTCTAAGAAGGGTTTCTAAAACAAAATCTTTCTTTTCCCCCTCTTCCATATCACCAAGTGTAAGAAACATGTGTTGGATTATAGGATTGAGATTAACAAATTTAGTTTCCAACATGCGAACTAAAGCAGACAGCAGCAATTTCATAAGTAGGAGCAAGTTCTACCAAGTGTCTATCTTCAAAATCTTCAACGGTGCTAGCATGGGTGAAAATTCTTCTATATTGTTCCTCCCAATTATAGACCCGCGTCCTACCGGTATGTTTTTTGTGGTAAAATTAAAAGGAAACATGATGAAATAAGTAAAGTAAATGCAAGTAACTAATTTTTTTTGTGTTTTTGATATAGCAAACAAGACAGTGAATAAAGTAAAACTAGCAACTAATTTTTTTGTGTTTTGATATAAGTGCAGCAAACAAAGTAGTAAATAAAATAAAGCAAGACAAAAACAAAGTAAAGAGATTGGGAAGTGGAGACTCCCCTTGCAGCGTGTCTTGATCTCCCCGCAACGGCGCCGTAAATTTGCTTGATGCGTGTAATTGACACGTCCGTTGGGAACCCCAAGAGGAAGGTGTGATGCGCACAACGGCAAGTTTCCTCGCTTAGAAACCAAGGTTTAATCGAACCAGTAGGAGTCAAGAAGCACGTTGAAGGTTGATGGCGACGGATGTAGTGCGGCGCAACACCGTAGATTCCGGCGCCAACGTGGAACCCGCACAACACAACCAAAGTACTTTGCCCCAATGAAACAGTTGAGGTTGTCAATCTCACCGGCTTGCCGTAACAAAGGGTTAACCGTATTGTGTGGAAGATGATTGTTTGCAGAGAAAACAAGAAAATAAGTATTGCGTAAGCATTTGTATTTCAAGATAAAAGAATGGACCGGGGTCCACAGCTCACTAGAGGTGTCTCTCCCATAAGATAAAAGCATGTTGGGTGAACAAATTAAAGTCGGGCAATTGACAAATAGAGAGGGCATAACAATGCACATACATGGCATGATAAGTATAGTGAGATTTAATTGGGCATTACGACAAAGTACATAGACCGCCATCCAACCGCATCTATGCCTAAAAAGTCCACCTTCGAGGTTATCGTCCGAACCCCTTCCAAGCATTAAGTTGCAAAGCAACAGAACAATTGCATTAAGTATGGTGCGTAATGTAATCAACAACTACATCCCTGGGACATAGCGCCAATGTTTTATCCCTAGTGGCAACAAAGACAACACAACCTTAGAACTTTCTCGTCACCGTCCTGTGTGTCAATGCAGCATGAACCCACTATCGAGCATAAATACTCCCTCTTGGAGTTAAAAGCAAAAACTTGGCCGGAGCCTCTACTAGTAACGGAGAGCATGCAAGATCATAAACAACACATATGTAATAACTTGATAATTAACATAACATGGTATTCTCTATCCATCGGATCCCGACAAACACAACATAGAGTATTACGTATAGATGATCTTGATCATGTTAGGCAGCTCACAAGATCCAACAATGAAGCACAATGAGGAGAAGACAACCATCTAGCTACCGATATGGACCCATAGTCCAGTGGGTGAACTACTCACTCATCACTCCGAGGCGACCATGGCGGTGTAGAGTCCTCCGGGAGATGAATCCCTCTCCAGGCAGGTGCCGGAGGAGATCTCCGTAATCCCCCGAGATGGGATCGGCGGCGGCGCGTCTCTCGGAAGGTTTTCCGTATCGTGGTTTTTCGCCCCGGGGTTTCGGCGACGGAGGCTTTAAGTAGGCGGAAGGGCGTAGTCGGGGGCCGATGAGGGGCCCACACCACGGGCGGCGCGGCCCCCTTGGCCACGCCGCCATGTGGTTTGGCCACCTCGTGGCCCCACTTCGTATGCTCTTCTGGTCTTCCGGAAGGTTCATGGCAAAATAGGCCCCTGGGTCTTCGTTTCGGTCCAATTCCGAGAATATTTCGTTACTAGGATTTCTGAAACCAAAAACGCTAGTAAAACAAGAATCGGCACTTCGGCATCTTGTTAATAGGTTAGTTCCGTAAAATGCACGAATATGACATAAAGTGTGCATAAAACATGTAGGTATCATCAATAATATGGCATAGAACATAAGAAATTATCGATACGTTCGGAGACGTATCGTGCACCCACACCCAAGACCGCACCGGCTTCCCACTCTCCCGCATCGCACCGGTTCCCGTACTCAGCACCGTTTATTGCATCTACCCAGCAGAGCCCCTACATCAGCATTGGTTCCCGTAGAGGCCTCCATATACTACACCTGCCCAGCAGGCTCCCGCATCGAAGACCGGTTCCTCTAGCTGCACCGCTTATCGTACCTCGCCTAACAGCCTCCTCGCATCGCGACCGGCTCCTCTAGAGGCACCGTTTATTGCACCTGCCTAAGCCAGCCTCCTCGCATCGCACCAGCTCGTGTACCAGCCCAGTGCTCCCGCACCTGCCCTAGCCTAGATCACCGAGGTCTCACTCATTGCCGTGGCCACCCGTGTGGTGACCAGGACGCATCTCGAAGGCTATGTTCGTGAGTATATGACAACATAACTCGCTCTTATCTTGATGTCTTCTCTCGCTCAAAGTCTCACATGGTTCAGCCTTCAGTAGCATTGGTGCCATTGACTAATTCTTGTTGGTATCTCTTGCTTTGAATCAGAAATTGCCTAAAAGTATCGCCAAGGATCTCAATGCCGGCCGAAGGGGCAAGATTTCCTCGTCATGGAGAGTGAAGGTCTCACCGTGGAGGGACTCGTATCCGTCAGCCCCACAGATGGCCGCTTGGCTGTTACTTTCCAGTGTGGAAAAAGTTCATTGACGGTGCCAAACTTCGCATTGGATCAAAGTTGAAGGTCAAGATCTTTCGATGCCGCCGTGACATGCCGGTCATCAAGTTTGCGGTTGTCTTGTTCTATTGTCCCATGAGCCCTTAGCAAATGCATTTGTAGTTATACTTATATAAGGTTATCTTATCCGAACCGCTAATTAATTGTATGGGTGGTAAAACTCGGTAAGCTTTTGCTCTTAGCAAGTATGTATGTATGATCAGCCTATTATGATAAGTAATGTTTGTGTTCATCTTAATTTGCATTTCCGCTTTAGAAAAAAACTTAATTTCTATTTTGGCCGACCTCGTTAGAGAACTATCAGATTGAATCCACAACATGATTCATTACACCAAGCCACATGTCTTGACCTTGCTATACACTAGTTCCATTAATCAAAGGCAAGAAGGCTTACCCGAGCTGCCCGAACCACTGTGCATTCGAATCCACCTTAGCTATCTAGCTAGAAATACAACCTTTGCGTAAAGAGGATTTGCAAGACGGGGAGGCTGACATTGGGGACCCATGAGCCAGCAGAGCGTCGTCAACGTTTTAAAGGCTGGCAGGAGATCGAAACAAAAAAAAAAGCCAAAAATCAGTTGGTAAACAAAATCCAAGAAATGAAACTTTTACCTTTCGAGAGGATGACATGCGGGACCCATGAGGCAGCAAGCATCCTCAACTATTCCAAGGCCAGGGGATCAAAATAAAAATAGGAAATAGCCAGAAATTAATTAGGAAAAAATAAATCTATCAAAGGAAACCTTTATTATTCATAGAGGATGACTGATGGCGTGTAACTCACACGTTCGTTGGGAACCCCAAGAGGAAGGTATGATGCGCACAGCAGCAAGTTTTCCCTCAGAAAGAAACCAAGGTTTATCGAACCAGGAGGAGCCAAGAAGCACGTTGAAGGTTGATGGCGGCGGATGTAGTGCGGCGCAACACCAGAGATTCCGGCGCCAACGTGGAACCCGCACAACACAACCAAAGTACTTTGCCCCAACGAAACAAAGTGAGGTTGTCAATCTCACCGGCTTGCTGTAACAAAGGATTAACCGTATTGTGTGGAAGATGATTGTTTGCGTAAAACAGAGAAACAAGTATTGCAGCAGATTTGTATTTCAAGATAAAAGAATGGACCGGGTCCACAGCTCACTAGAGGTGTCTCTCCCATAAGATAAAAGCATGTTGGGTGAACAAATTACATACTGGCAATTGACAAATAGAGAGGGCATAACAATGCACATACATGTCATGATAAATATAGTGAGATTTAATTGGGCATTACGACAAAGTACATAGACCGCTATCCAAGCATGCATCTATGCCTAAAAAGTCCACCTTCAAGTTATCATCCGAACCCTTTCCAGCATTAAGTTGCAAAACAACAGTACAATTGCATTAAGTATGGTGCGTAATGTAATCAATAACTACATCCTCTGGACATAGCATCAATGTTTTATCCCTAGTGGCAATAGCACATCCATAACCTTAGGGGTTTCTATCACTCCCGCATTCACTGGAGACATGAACCCACTATCGAGCATAAATACTCCTCTTGGAGTTAATAGCGAAAACTTCGCCGCAGCCTCTACTAATAACGGAGAGCATGCAAGATCTTAAACAACACATAGGTAATAACTTGATAATTAACATAACATAGTATTCTCTATCCATCGGATCCCGACAAACACAACATATAGCATTATAGATAGATGATCTTGATCATGTTAGGCAGCTCACAAGATCCAACAATGAAGCACAATGAGGAGAAGACAACCATCTAGCTACCGCTTATGGACCCATAGTCCAGGGTGAACTACTCACTCATCACTCCGGAGGCGACCATGGCGGTGAAGAGTCCTCCGGGAGATGAATCCCCTCTCCGGCAGGTGCCGGAGGAGATCTCAAGAATCCCCCGAGATGGGATTGGTGGCGGCGGCGTCCTCAGCAAGGTTTTCCGTATCGTGGCTCTCTGCATCGGGGGTTTCGCGACGGAGGCTATTTGTAGGCGGAAGGGCGAGTAAAGAGGCGGCACGAGGGGCCCACACCACAGCCGGCGCGGCCAGGGCCTCGGGCCGCGCCGCCTCGGTGTGTCGCCACCTCGTGGCCCCACTTCGACTCTCCTTCGGTCTTCCGGAAGCTTCGTGGCAAAATAGGACCCCGGGCGTTGATTTCGTCCAATTCCGAGAATATTTCGTTACTAGGATTTCTGAAACCAAAACAGCAGTAAAACAAAGAATCGGCTCTTCAAGCATCTTGTTAATAGGTTAGTTCCGTAAAATGCACGAATATGACATAAAGTGTGCATAAAACATGTAGATATCATCAATAATGTGGCATGGAACACAAGAAATTATCGATACGTCTGAGACGTATCAATGACATGTGGGACCGACCTGCCACCAAGGCTGTCATAGTTTCAAAGGGGGCAGGGGATCAAAAGAAAAAGGCAAATAGCCGTAAATTAGGGTAAAAATAAATCCAACAAAGGAAACTTTTATTATTCATAGAGGATGACATGCGGGACCCATGAGCCGCAGCTTCCTCAACGTTTCAAAGTCGGCATGAGATTGAAAGAAAAAGGCAAGTGACCAAATATCGAGCCAAAAATAATCCAAGAAAAGAAATTTTATTGTACATAGAGGATGACATGCGGGTCCCATTTTGCAGCAGCGGTCTCAACATTTCCAAGGCGGCACAGACCAAAAAAAAATGAAGTAGCCGTAAATCGTGGGGTGAAAAAATCCAAGAAAAGAAAGATTTCAATTGGGCTGCATCCGGACATCCGGGCCTTCGAACTATCCTCGCCGGGCCTTTTGACTCGTACAATTTCAGCCCACTCCAAAACAGAAAGTTCGGATTTTTCTAAAAAACAAAGAAAGTCCTATGCTTCGCAAAAACACAAAACAAGGAGATTCAACATATAAGTTTGTTTATGTAAAAATAAAGATTTAATTTATCCGTTTGCAATAGCTCGTGAGCGAAATACAATGTTTATTGTCTCGCAAAATAATCAAGATATCACATGTTTCTTGTACGGGAGGCCGACATCTGGGACCCATGAGCCAACAGCGTCGTCAACGTTTTAAAGGCGGCAGGGGATGGAAAGAAAAAATAAACCAAAAATCTATTGGTAAAAAATACAAGAAAAGAAACATTTTCGTTCTGAGAGGATGACATGCGGGACCCATGAGGCAGCAGCAGCATCCTCAGCGTTTATTGTTCATAGAGGTTGACATGTGGGACCCGTGAGCCAGCCAGCCGCCCGAACGTTTTAAAGGTCTGCAGGAGATCGAAAGAAAAAATAAGCCAAAAATCGTTTGGTCAACAAAATCCAAGAAAAGAAACATTTACCGTTTCCGAGAGGATGACATGCGGGACCCATGAGGCAGCAAAGATCCTCAACGATTTCAAGGCGTGCAGGGATCAAAGGAAAAAAGGAAATATCCCGAAATTAATTAGGGGTTCAAAATAAATCCATCAAAGGAAACTTTTATTGTTCACAGAGGATGACATGTGGGACCGACCCGCCAACAACTGGTCCTCATCGTTTCAAAGGGGGCAGTGAGATCAAAAGAAAAAGGCAAATAGCCGTAAATTAGGGGTCAAAAATAACTCCAAGAAAGGAAACTTTTATTGTTCGTAGAGGATGAAATGCGGGACCCATGAGCCAGCAGCTTACTCAACGTTTCAAAGGCGGCATGAGATCGAAAGAAAAAGGCAAGTGACAAAATATCTGGAGCCAAAGATAATCCAAGAAAAAACTTTATTGTACATAGAGGATGACATGCGGGTCCCAATTAGCAGCAGCGGTCTCAACGTTTCAAATGCGGCTTGAGATCAAAAGAAAAAGAAAGTTGATTGTACATAGAGGATGACATGCGGGTCCCATGAGTCAGCAGCGGTACTCAACGTTTCAAAGGCGGCAGGGGATCAAAAGAAAAAGGAAATAGCCAAAAATCACAGGGTGAAAAAAAAACCAAGAAAATAAACTTTTATAGCACATAGAGGATGACATGCGGGTCCCATGAGCCAGACAGGGTCCTCAACGTGGCATGAGATCGAAAGAAAAAGGCAAGTGACCAAATACCAGGAGCCAAAAATAATTCAAGAAAAGAAACTTGATTGTACATAGAGGATGACATGCGGGTCCCAATTAGCGCTAGCTGTATCACCGTTTAAGAAGCGGCAGGGAATCGAAAGAAAAAGGCAAGTGACCAAATATGAGGTGCCAAAAAGAATCCAAGAAAAGAAAGTTTTATAGTACATAGAGGATGACATGCGGTCCCATGAGCCCGTAGTGGTCCTCAACGTGGCATGAGATCGAAAGAAAATGCAAGTGACCAAATATCAGAGCCAAAAATAATTCAAGAAAAGAAACTTGATTGTACATAGAGGATGACATGCGGGTCCCATTTAGCAAGCAGCGGTATCACCGTTTGAGAGGCTGCACGGATCGAAAGAAAAAGGCAAGTGACCAAATATGAGGTTCCAAAAAAATCCTAGAAAAGAAAGTTTTATAGTACATAGAGGATGACATGCGGGTCCCATTTAGCAGCAGCGGTCTCACCGTTTGAGAGGTGGCAGGGGATCGAAAGAAAAAGGTAAGTGACCAAATATGAGGTGCCAAAAAATCGAAGAAAAGAAAGTTTTATAGTACATAGAGGATGACATGCGGGTCCCATTTAGCAAGCAGCGGTATCACCGTTTGAGAGGCGGCAGGGATCGAAAGAAAAAGGCAAGTGACCAAATTTGAGGTGCCAAAAAAGCTCCAAGAAAAGAAAGTTGATTGCTCATAGAGGATGACATGCGGGTCCCAATTAGCAGCAGACGGTGTCAACGTTTCCAAGGCGGCAAGGGATCAAAAGAAAAAGGAAGTAGCCGAAATCGTGGGGTCAAAAAATCCAAGAATAGAAAGAATTTTGGTTCATAGAGGATGACATGCGGGACCCATGATCCTCGCATCGTAAACGGCTCGATCGGAGAGCATTGAACGAGATGGCGCGATCGAGAAAAAACAATGCCGTAGAGGCTGCCATCCGGGCCCTACATCCCTCGGCAAGCGGATTTGCGTTGACTCGGCCGGCGAACCCGAGAATTCAAGATGCACCACGTCCCGGCCACCATACGCAACGTTTGGCCGTTTTCCTCGGGCTAGGTGGCCTCAAAACGAGAAAAAAAACGTTTTGACATGCACAACGGACAGACCCAAAATCGTCGGCCATGGTACACCAGCGACCGCGGCGCGACTTCAACTTCGTCGGCCATGGCAACTTTTCTTGTAGTGCTTCTTCTTCATCCTTGCTCTCGACTCCTTCCTTCAAATCGGGATCCTGAATATCTTCCTCCAAAGGCTCCTTGTCCTTGTTGTTGGAGACCATGATGCTTCTAGATCAAAAACAAATCCCGCGTAAAACAAATCTCGAAACAAAACACGACGAGAAACGATATAACGGACCTCCGTGGGTCCGGAGATTATA